>NC_056731.1:1385386705-1385409205 GCF_019279795.1 Protopterus annectens
CATGGACACAAATTGCTGAAATAAGATATTTCAGCAACTTGTGATTATGAAGTTAAACTATACATATATATATATATATATATATATATATATATATATATATATATATATTATATATATATAAATAGTACCCGCAGTGGTGTGTTGTGGTAGTGTTGTTGCCTCACAGTAAGATGCTGTCCGGTTCAATTCTCAGCTAGAGTGTCTTCTGTGTGGAGACATGTGTGAATGGGCGTACCTTCGTTGAAGGTTGTGCGTCAGGCCTGGCAAGCCGGTACGTAAAAATCAACTGCCAATCATTAGCTGACCGGAGTTCCGCTGTGGCGACCCCTAACCGGGAAAAGCCGAAAGACACAAACATATATATATATATATATATATATATATATATATATATATATATATATTTATTAATACATACATATAAATAGCTGTCAATGGTATTTATAAAAATTATTTAAATCCAAAACTATACATAGCACCCAAATTAGCAATCTATTTGCATTTCTTTTTATCCACAGTTTGTTGCCACAAAGATGTATTAATTGCTTTAACACTCTTGGCAATGCCAATAAATAGATAGTGTGCATTTTGATGTTTTAATCTACATTTATAAAGGATGCTTTTTGTCCCTAGAACAACATATATCACTAATTTGTAAAGATATTCCCCCAGATTTACTAAACTCCCATGCAGGACTAGCTTAGTCCTGCATGGAACCGCTCATTTAGGAGCAGGATGGCAGCGTGCCATGCATATTAATAAGGTACACTGCCCGAGCTCCCAGGCTTACACGGAGCATGTATGAGTGCAGGTGTTGTGTCTGAGCTATCAGAATAAACATGCCCCTGCAATGTAGAACAGCAGAAAGTGGTAAGTAATGAGCGAGACCACTCATAGATGTCTGCATATCCCCACCAACAGTCCGAGTACAGCTAACCGTAGTTGCGCAGGTGTGCCCATCGCTTAGCTATATTTAAAGCAGCTTAAAAGGCTGATGAGGATACAAGGAAGATATATGCTAATGAAGCCGCACAGCAATCGTGTACAGGGCAGAGCATTCGCCTAATAAGCAGGCATTCCTGGATCGAGTCCCACTGCAGCACAATTTATTTTATATGGCAATGCACATTATAACCAACATTTTTGTTGCAAAACCCACTAAATAACATATATTTATGAACTGGAGTACTGCAGAAAATGCACATCTGAAGTGTCAGTGTCATAATAAATAAGGCACTAGTAAGCAGATCTAAGCACAAATAAGCAGTAGTAAGCATATGTAAGCACTAGTAAGCGTGTTTATGTGCATTTGTGCAGGGGTAAGCACTGCCTACACAGATTAAGCAATTTAGAAGCTAACTGAGTATAAGAAACTGTAACCAGAAGTTAACAGTGCTTACCTCTGCGCAAACCCGCTTACGACTGCTATAAAGTGCCTTAATCACTCTGCATCCAATGGCCCGTGTTCTGCCCAGCAACAAAATGAGTAGCCTCTGGAAGTCTCGAACCCATAACCCTGTACATTACAATCACAGTAGTTAACCACTAAGCCATCATAGCAATATATAAGACTGAGGTTTCAACAAACAAATCCTCACCATAGGAAAGTCAAACTGAACATGCAAAATGAATCTATGTACAGTGTGATGTTGTATAACCTGCTACATAACATAAATATGTGAACTGGAGTACTGCAATAAGGCCAGATGGGAGGTGTTATTGTAATAAAGTGTTGAAGTCCCCAGGACCCCATACAGTATACGTACACATGAATCACAGATACCAGACACATATATATCATGTAACGAATAATAAATCAATGCCAAAAGGTAAATATAATACAAATTAAATATTAAGCAATGCTAAGCATTGCACAGCTCAGCTTAGTTGGTGTAAGCAATGTGTAGGCTGGCTAACTCAATCTGTCCAGTGGTATACCCCAGTAAGCAATGCCAACATTAGGTAAGCAGGTGAGCCCATAGCTTAGCCTTTTCAAAACTGTCCAATCACAGAAAAGTGCAGGAAATTGGGCCTATTTAATCCCCACAGGTGCAAATACTTCACATAAACTGTTTGCAGCTCCCTACTGTAGGCAGAAAGGCTGAAGTTGGGGAAGGCACTCAATTTAGAGTGCAGCTCCTGCTAAAACACCATGACCAGAGACTACTGAAGTGCCAGTACCAGGGTTCTCGGTATAAAGTGGAGGCTTGGGACAGTCTCATCCATGACCTCACCAGTGCCACTGGTATTCCCCGGATTGGGGGGCAGGTCAGGCATCACCATGCTGACTTGAAGCAGCAGAGGTGGATTTCTTGGAGCAGTGGATCCAAGAATCAAGGCAGATGTCCGATGCCCCAGCACTGAGTAAGTACTCATTCTACTACGTAGATAATGATTGCCTAGCTTGTGTATACTATGGATAGGTAATGGCTAAATATCACTGTATTTCCCTGACAGCTGCAGATGAGCAGGCTGTGAACTAGCAACCCCATGCTGCTAGGCTGCAAAGGCTGCATTGCAAGGCAGGTTAGTAATAATCTTGCATATACTGTCATAACAAATAAATTTAACAGTTCTAGAAAGTGTTGTACCAGTATAAAAAAGTATTGTGTATGGGATGTACTGAATAAACTAGACAATATAGCAGAAAACTGTCATATAGGTTGTGTGTAAATAAAGGTGTAATAACTTGTGAATAAAAGTATAACCCCTGGAGTGCTTGTGTACATTCTGCTTGCATAAGTTGCTGTAGTGTTGCATTCTATAAATAGTACTGTTGTATTAAGCAGTCTTACCCACACTGTTGAACGCAGATAAAATGTGTAGGAAGTTCAGTATAACAATGCTGGAAGTACCAAGAGATCAGTCATATTGTACAACTGAGAGAGACGTAGACAGAAAACATTGAAATGCTTCACATCAATTCCCTGATAGCACAGTGTACTGTTATGTCAACAATAATATTTTACCACATAGCAGGGGTTTGAATCCTGGGAGTGGTAGTATGCTGTATGCATAATCATACCCCACAACTGTACAGAGTTTGTGAGAATGTTCAGATAGAAAGCTGTATGCATAATTAGACCCAACAACTGTACGGAATTTACTAGAATGTTGAAATAGTAAGCTGTAAGCATAATCATAACCATCAACTGTACAGACTGTGGCAGAATGTTCAGGTAGTAAGCTGCATGCATAGTCACATCCCTCAACTGTTCTGACCTGTCTAGCACGTCCAGATAAATGGCCCAAATCTGCTGCCTGGTAACCTGTTCCTCTGACAAATTAGTGTGATGATCCAGGAAATGTAGGCAGCTTTTAATGACATATAACTGATAGTCAGACCTGTACATAGTCAGAGAATGCATATGAAAACAATTCTATCATAGTAGCATCTCACCTAAAGTGTATGACAGCAATACTCAAAATAAGTCACATTAACACTTGCATCCTGTCAAGCCATGACGAGAGTGTGTGCAATAACAGATTGTTAGGTATGTGTATAACATCAACATGGAATCTGGGAGTATGTGTAGGAATTGTCCAGTAGTGTTAACAAAGATTTTCTCCACAGCTATAACAGGTAAGAGGTGTAGACTGTAGTTACAACACAGTTCACTCAAATACTTGTTTACAAGCATGGAATCTGGGAGTATGTGTATAATCTGTCAGGTAGTGTTAACAAAGATTTTCTCCACAGATATAACAGCTAAGAGGTGTAGACTGTAGTTACAACACAGTTCACTCATATACCTGTCTACAAGCATGGAATTTGGGAGTATGTGTAGAAATTGTCAGGTAGTGTTAATGATTTCCTCAACAGCTATAACAGGTAAGAGGTGTAGACTATAGAGAGGACACAGTCCACGTAGATACTAATCTACAAACATACCACTGTACAAAGTAAGGACATTGGGTAGTGTAATAATACATGTAAGGGACAGATCACTGCAGTGACTAAGAAAGTTGTGAAAACTACAGGGATATATTAGTTAATTGACCTCTCTCTCTCACCCCCGCCATATGTGCAACAATAACATAATACACACCTCAATGGATACGTGTACACACCAAACTTTTGTCGGGACATATGTCCTATTGGCTTATAAATATTCACATTTGTTTCTATGCATGTGTCATGTTAAAATACTCCCATATTGGTGGCCTGTTGCCATCAATGACACCTGCATGCTGCTGTAATGGCCATTATTGTCCCATATATGCATGTGTTCTGCTCGCTCTGCAACTGTTGTAAATCTGGTGTCTTGGGTTAAGGGGAATACCTATGCATGCTGTTATAACTAATCCTGAATGCTGTTGACTATTACTAACTGATATCTGTCTTAAAACTGCAACACCATAGCTCATATGGGAAGTCCGATCTCAGCAGACCTACCTGTCCCACCACTGTTGGACATGGCACCGGGCACCAGCCTGGGACCTCCTCCTCTGATGGCCCTGGATCACCTTCGGGTGGAACTGCCACAGGGGATGGGGCTCACCTACCTGGGAGCGGGGGTGGAAAGGTACCTGTCATCCACCGTCAGGTTCGGGCCATGGTGCGTAGCGAGCTCAACAAGGAGATCCGAGACTAGGTATGCCAGCTTGATGGCAGTGTGGTGTAATTCGAGGGTGAGCCTGCCCCTCCTACCCAGCCTCCAGCACAGCCACCTTAGGGGCCGTGAAGGTGCAGTGGTGAATGCACATGGATGGGGACCTCAGTCTCACTGTCTCCATTTGGGGGCTCATGGGCTTGCAACTTCCAAACACCCCTCCCCATCCAGGGTGTTTACCCCCCACATGTGTCATATACCATCACTGTATGCATCTTGTTTGTCTTGTCTGTTAACCTACCCAACCTACCTCTCCAAATATACCTACTACCCCTCCCCAACATCCCACTCTCACCTAAAAAAAAAAGGGGCAATCTGTTTCCACAAAAAAATCATGCCTAATACATAGCTGTCCATTTCGGACATGTGTCCACTGGACACATGCATTCCGGTCTAATTGGCATCACAATGAATTATTGTTGTCCTCACCCCCACCCAGGGGTTTGCGTGTCCAAATCTACCTCAAAATTCAGTGTATATGCACATCTGTTGCTGTAGAAGAAATGGGCAGCTTGAACCTTCTCTACACCCTTCCTGCACATCCTGGCTATTTTCCCTACTGTCTTTGCCTCTTTGTGCCCCTTTTGTTTCACCGCTTTCCTATCAACCCCATGTTTCTTTTCTTTTAAAGAAGTGGGAGTAAGCACTTTTAAGCAGCAGTATGCGGGTTTAAGCATGTTTGAGCGGTGGTAAAATATGCATACACACATTATGTAATTTAGAAGCTAACTGACTGTAAGAAACTGTAACCGGACATTAGCAGTGCTTACCTTTGTGCAAACACACGCAAACCCGCTTACAACTGCTTTAAAGTGCCTTAATCACTCTGTATCCAATGGCCTGTGTTCTGCCCAGCAATTAAATAAATAGCCTCTGCAAGGATCTAACCCAGGACCCTACACAAAGTGATTGACCACTAAGCCATGCCAGATATATATAAAGCTGATGTCTTCAGAAACATAACATCGAGCCCAGTCATGCAACAGTACAGAGAATGTATACCAACATCTAGATGTATGTGTGTGTGTGTGTAAATATATTAATATCTAAACAGATACAACATATCTATATATGTAAATATATATATATATATATACACACACACACACACACACACACACACACACACACACACACACACACACACACACACACACACACACACACACACACACACACACACCACACACACACACACACACATATATATATATATATATATATATAAATATTTAGAAATATACACATATATATATATATCTATATATATAAACATATATACATGCAAATGCCTACATCTACACAGATATATGTCAACACCTATATGTCTACATATACACAGCAAGTTACATATATGTACGCAGATATACATCTCTGTAGGTATGTACAGACATAGTTATAAATATGTAAGCAAATATATATACCTGTATAGGTATATATGGCCATACATCTGTAGATAGCAATGGTAGATTAACAGAAACATATATGTGCACATGCACCGTTAATGGGGTTGAGAGGCCCCAAACAATATATGTCTTGTATGAATTGGCATACTCCCCCACAGCCAAACACGTCCGCCCTGCAATACACTACCAAGTGTTGCAGATCCCATAACCAGGACCTGACACGACATGGCACATGATGTTAACAGTACTACATCCCAGTTGTATGATGTCAGGCTGGTATTCATAACATATCATGCAGTAAAGTCTGGCTCACATAGGATATGTAAAATGTGAAAGCTATCAACATCCCCAGGATACGTATACACAGTCACATATATGCAGATACAGATATACACACACACATATGTATATATATAATATATATATATATATATATATATATATATTTATACATACACACACACACACACACACACACACACACACATATATATATATATATATATATATATATATATATATATATATACATAGATAGATATATATGTAGCTACACATAGACATGCAGAGATATGTTTAGTAAGATACTTATGTAGTAGGCGCACACAATATGGTACACCCACTATGCCTACAGTTAACACCCTAACAACTGGACACCGGATGACCCACCCATACAGATGACATTCATTGCCTGCAACATATACCCACAGAGAGGTCATATGATAAACACCACACACAGGTTTGCAGAAATTGAATACCTTTATTTGTGTACTATTACAGAATTACACGCCATGTCATATAGCTGCTCAGACACTGACATCCATATCAACAGAGTAATGCAACTGTGAAACAGTTATACTAATACAGTAGTCTGGAAAGGTCCACAATTGTTGCTGTCCAGGCCAAGCCCTTCAAATCATACATTAGTAAAGACAGAATGGGCCAAAGGATACCACACAATCAACAGTAAGTGATGCAGGTGTATAGTCCAGCAGCCTCTATCTAAACTCTGTACACGATCGCTAGGTGGTAAAGACTTCATTTGACCAAATGAGATGTAACTGTTACATAACAAGCCATAATTGACACCATCACAAGTACACTGGCAAACAGAACAGTCTGTATGGCAGGAGGCAGTAGGCCTGCAGTAACCCACTTTATGTAAGTAATGTCAAGATAGTTGACATGTATGGTACTGTACATCCAGATACCTTAAGGCAGCTAACCCCTGATATCCCCACATGTTGTAACAGCCTAGGTTATGTATGGTGCATCCCCCCTCAGACTCAATAATACAGGGCCATATACTGCTGTTACATACACTGGCCTCTGGAGTACATATGGGCACATGTATTGCGTAGGTGAAGCCCACACATATATGGACCCAGGCCCATCGCATGTGTGGGGGATACAACAGCAGTTGGCTGCTGGCAGGGATGGCAGCATGGTATACATATATGTGCATGTGTATCTTTATCTGTATATGTGTAGACATATACTGCTCTGTATATGTATATATCTGGGTGTGTATATGCATATCTAGGTACATATACACACCCATCTATATATGTCGATATGTACATGTGTAATTATCTATATAGATATCTGGATAATCATATGTACATATAAATATATTCACCATATGTCCTGAACATGGGGTGTAGCCCTACCTCAACCCCTATAGTCCCACCTTCATAGTGCAAGGGGATGTGAGGCATGTGTAGCAGGTATATTAGCAGACTATTGCTACTGTAATAGGGATTGTCTTCACAGACATGTTGTGTGTGGGAGGTCACATCTGCTTCTCACATGTGCACAACTGGCTACTGACAGACATCCTAAGGGCATCATAGTACAGTACCACTGCAAGTGCGTAATGCTCCTGTGGACTACAGCAGAGATATTGGCCAATAGATGTGGACATTCTGACACACTCTGTACAGCCCAGAGGTATACATAGAACCCCTTAGTGCAGAACGTGTGGACCAAGCCTGACAATATGGATGTTAACAGCCATGTAGATGGGTATAACACATAACGACTAGTATACATTTGCCCCCATAGGTTATGCATTCAGAAACTTCTGTCTGTCCTGACACATAATAACTGCTGGTACAGAGGTGCCATGGCCACATACTACACACTAGATATTGACATACATCTGTGCATCCCACCGCTCTGTCTGACATAAATGACTGTTAAGGGAGGCCTGGCAGAAGTACCTCTGGAAAGTATCTCCACATGACACCTCACTGGATAAGTACACTAAGCTGCTAGGCATGTAACAAAGCACTGTGCATGCTACATGCAGACTGGCTCAACACTGGCCTACATCTCCTATGGGGGAATGCACATGTACCTGCATATATAGCAGGCTCTACAGGCATATCACAGCACAGGTTAAGATACACCTGTGTGATAGTGCATAACCACAACCAATGTGAACACTACCACAGCCACATATGGTAAGCTAGCATAATATTACAGTATATGGACTATCTGTTCAACACCATCCTCATATGTGCCACTCACACACTAACCTTACATATACTGGGCCACTATACAGTATGGTCTGATGCCCGTCTGTGGTATGGGACATGTGTGTGTATGGCCCTACAAACATGTAAGCCATTATGGTAACATACAGGGGAGGAGCATGTAACATCAGATAGGACGGGACCTAGGACGATGACATCTACCACAGTCTGTATACAGGCAAAGGTACATATTAACAATACATACACTGTCGGCATTCACCATAAGTACACAGACCTCAGTACTGTACAAACAACCACAGAATGTCCAGGTGATGTCATCAATCATAACCCCTACTGTGCATAACATGCGTAGCAGTCTGACATCTCACTGGCTTGTTATCAGATATGATGGCACTAATGATGGTGTACAGCACATATGCACCTCTTAATGTACAACATATGTACAAAGGTTGACAGAGTTGTGGCTGGAAGCACATACACAGGGCCAATATCGACATGTTGCCGTGATATCCTCATACATTTACTGTTGCAACCAGGTTTTTTGCAACATATGTCCTATGAGGGATATTAGGTCGGTAACTGTCATGGCTTTTACCATCTACAGACTGCAGCCCTCACACTACCTTCTACAGTTCACAGATAGATGCTCTGTGGGTAACAAATGAAACCAAAGGCACAACACACTGCCCAGTCTGCAGATGACCCTACAGATAGGGATTCCTCATAAACATAGAACTGACATGGCAGGTATTAAAACATGTAGGACAGCCATATCCGCACACACACTGTTAAACCAACATTTCTCCAAATGCAGTATAGCAGCACTTACAGTCTGTAGTCAGGTCAGACACCCCCCCCCCCTTGTGTGCTGCCCTGTTTCCAAAGTGTATGCTGTTAGAGGTAAATCCCCAATCCATCTGAGATGCTGTTTGCCAAACAACAGATCTAGTTCCTGCTCACAGTGAATGAAAAGGCCCAACACCAACATTATGTTCCTAGATATTAGAGTGTATTTCCATGCAATTGGCTATGGGAATGTTGCCACAGCTGTTCCACATGCAAACAGCTAGGGGAGAGCTGCAATTCATGTAGAGGCCATCAGCTGATCATGAGCATCACTTAAAATGCACATGCTGCTGCCTAAGAAAAGCAAATGTAGGTCTCCACATCCACCAGTGAGGGAGTGAGAGAGGCAGACAGAGGCACTGACAAGTCAGGGAGGGGTGGGAGAGTAAAATCTAAGCATGTTTGTGTCACACACCTACCAGTACAGGGTATCAGACCCCTGATGACTATGTAGTGCTATCACAGTCCTATGCAGTTATTGGATGCGGCACACAGGTTACCTGTTGTGGAGCCCTCAGAACATATATGTGATGGTGAGTGACATCTGCATTAGGGATATGGTAGCTATATGGTAGGTGAAGTACACGTGCCTGTCCACATGAACAGGTGCCAGCGTCAGCACAGCCACACTCTCTCAGGGACGCACATACATTGGCACACTTGGCAGGGCCAGGGATACAGCTCATCACTAGTGAGATTGCCACAACACATTACTGTGCAGGTATCACTTGCATCACATGGGTCATATGGAGGTTATATGGACAAAAGGTATGGGGAGGTGTCTGGCATCAGACAGCATGCTTCAGTATGCCAGTGGGGGTTGTAGTGAGTGTGGATGTGATCATACGCATCAAAAAACACACACACAAACACACAGGGTGCCAGTACTGACATGCATGGATGCATTTATGCACGGGTATGTGGTGGTCGACTGTGCCAGATGGCTATACAAGGCTAGGTGATGGGTATACCTTGGCATCAGGCCACATGACAATGGTCTGCATTGTGGCTCAGGGTTGTGGTTTCTGCATTTGCCCACACAGGTGGGTATTGTAGCCACCATCCAATCACCTGGGTGACTATTGCATGTGGCTAATGCTGTGCATCACTTGCCATGTATGTGTTCCATTGTCCATGACATGGATGGTGTCTGTGATGTGCACACCTCCCACATGCATGTACAGTGACATGTGGAACTGTACCTGGGGTGTCGGGCCCATGTTGTGTGCACAGAGTATCATCAGATTTTCCAGTCTTGGCCACCTGTGGCAGGAATTGGTAAAGGATAGTATGTTACCCCTGCACCTATATTGATAGCATGCTAATGACATTCCCTGGTGTCAGTGGCATCTGTCCATACAGGGCATGTTTTCAGGCATGGTATGTCCTTTGTGTGTCACATGTTATGGCACCATAGGTGTTGCAGGTGTCCAGTGGGGAACATGGGGAAGGTGCACTGTCTGCATGTATGTGCCTAATGGACAGATGGACAGGGTGCCATGCCCTCTAAAGGCCACTGCATTCACTCCATAGTTACTATCAGTCACCAATATGCAGTGTACTACACACATATTGTCTGTTGCCTCGGCATGTGTGTGTGTGTGTGTGTGTGTGTGTGTGTGTGTGTGTGTGTGTGTGTGTGAGACATGGGTTGAGAATGTGCTCTGGGTAATACTGGGGCTGCTAACTGTGATTGCCTGGCCTTGATGTCACATGTATGGGTATGGATTTGCACCCCAGCCTCTCGGCTATTTCACATCTGTTATCCCTGTACAGTAGACATTGTGATATAAACTAGGGCCACCATATAAGAAATTTGCAAAACCCACTCCACATTGGGCCCAGGTGTCACACACTCACACCCACCTCCACATAAGACACAAGTTACAAACACACAACTGTCATGTCTGGTAATAGAAACCCTACCTAAGTAGTTTATTACACTACAGCACTATGCAGTTATAGTAAGCACCATGGAGATTACTGGATTGCTCCTTCCCCAAAGGTGTATATCACATTGGCTGACATCAGCAGGATTGCCAAAGTAGGGCATTTGACATGTACTGAGTGTGACTAGCCTAAAGTTCATTGCTCCCTACACAGACATTGGAACACACACAAGACATCCACAGCCAACTCATGCAGGAATAGAACCCCTAACAGAGGTCTATATCATACTACAGCATGGAGCTGTTATAGGATGCACCACAGGGATTATTGGATAACACCTTTCCCAAAGGTGTTTTTCACAATGAATGACATCAGCAGGATTGGCAAAGTAGGACATTTGAAATGTAATGAGTGTGACTAGCCCTCTAATGCATTGCTCTCTACACAGACATTGAATCACACACAAGACATCCGGAACTGCCATGGGTGGGAATAGAACCCTACCAGAGTTCTAAATTACACTATAGCAGTATGCAGTTATGGCATGCGCTATGAAAATGACTGTGCGACAAGCTTCCCAGAGGTGTATTTCTGGGTGGATGACATCAGCAGTCTTGCCAAAGTTGAGCATTTGACTTGTAGGGAGTGTGACTACCCTAAAAAACATTGCTTTCTACACAGACAGACACACACACAATTGCTAAGGCTGGGGTTAGAACTTCTACCTAACCAGTTTATCACACTACACAGTTAAGGCATGTGCCCAGGAGATTACTGAGATATAGCTCTCCCAAAGGTGTATTTCACAGTGGATGATCTCAGCAGGCTTGTCATAGTGGGGCTATGGGGAGGGCAGTGTGTGTACATGGGCCATAACCCATTCACCTAGGGATTGACATGCCACATGCAGGGCACAACCTGGGTCATATTTCACAGGTACGTGTATACAGCTGCTAGATGACTACTTCCTTGAACAGTCATGTTGCACAGCTGGCACGTACACTACATTCTCTGTAATGCTGACAGATACCGGTGGCTAGTATCTGCAGTGAGTGACATCTGACCCTCGTGTGGTTGTGGCCCTTTGCCTGTGTGCTGGGTGGTACAGGCCTGGGTGGCTCCTTGTCACAGTCACCCTCTTCCAAACATCTATGTATGTCTACCTTTGGCTTATTATAGTGTGCTGTCCTACATATATGCCTGTATTCCTATTGACTGTGTGTGCAAAACATGATTGGTGCATACTGAGGAGTGTCTGCACTAACATCTGCGGCTGCCAGATATGTCTGTTCCACTGGTGTTTGCAGACATAAGTGTGTGAGCATGCACAGTATGACCTTTCAGCATGTTGTTGACTGACATTGCCTTCATTTCTCTAAGTGTGTGGGCATGCCCAGTATGGCCGTCTGTACTGAATGTGTGGATGGAGTCCAGGTCATTTGTACTGCAGTGCTGACCTTTGTGTTGTACACCTACAGGTAGCATGCTGTCTCTGCAGGGTATCCATCGATCATTTGGCATGGACTGTTACTACATTTCTGCATTTCTACATTTCTGCATTTCTAAGTAGGATGGGGGGCACACCTGACTATTTCCACATTACTACACAGGATTGTGGGGGGGGGGCAAACCTGTCTGCTACTATATTTCTACGTAGGATGGGGGGGCACACCTGGCTATTTCTACAGTTCTACACAGGATTGGGGGGGCACAACTGACGGTGACTACATTTCTACATAGGATGGGGGGGCACACCTGACACTTGTACACATTTGCTAGGACTGTACTGGTATATCGAGTACTCCATTTCAGTCTGTTGTCTTACCTATCATGCTGACTGGAGGCATAACAGTGTACTACAGATCTTACCTTTTAATTACCTACATATTAGTTTCTGATTTCCTACCCTTCAGAACTGACATCCCACTGCCTGACCTGCTGTAGTCTGTCTGTGTAGGCCTGGGGGGAGGTTACCCATAGGCCTCATTCAGCGGCCATAGCACTGCCTTTGTTTGTGTTTGTCTACACCTGTCCTGCTGGCTGTGACTGTTGTTGGGTATGTGACCCCCCCCTGACTGGCATGTATAAGTCACCTACCTTGTGGGTGTCCCAGTATTGAGGGTGGTGCTGCAGGGCTGCTTATGCCAGATGCACATAGTACACTCCCTACACATGGTTGAGCACAGGTAGTGTAATGTTTGGCATCCCTTTTACTGTATGTGAGAGTCAGAGAGAGGTGTTATTCCCTGGGTCACTCCTCTGTTAGTGCATGTGCTATGCGTTGCCTCATTGCCAAGGCCAGGGCATACTGGACACACCTTCTTCTGCCTACTAGGGCAGGATCAGGTTGTTCCTCCCCCTAGTCACTCTCTGCCTGTGCAGACCTTGGCAATGGTGGGGGGCTGTGTGGCCCTGACCCATGCTGGCCCTGCTGCAGCTGTTTCCACAGGATCATATTGTGTAGCATGGCACATACAAGGACAATTTGGGTAAATGTAGCTGCTGAGTACTGCAAGGGTCCACTGGATGTGTCCAGGCACTGGAACCGTGACTTGATCATCCCAAACACATGCTCTACTATAATTCTGGTCTGTGCATGTGCCTCATTATGGAGTTCTTGTTTGGATGTGTGTGCATTTCTGATGAGTGTCTTCAGCCATGGCTCCAGTGCGTATCCAGCATCCCCCACTAGGTGACCGTGAGGGATGTCCCCATTGGCAAATCTCTGGTACAGCTGCGTCAGATGCCAGAAGTGGGAATCGTGATAGCTTCCAGGGCAGCCAGCACACACATTCATTATTATGCCCTAGGCATTGCACATAACCTGGCAGTTGATGGAGGGGAAGCCCTTGCGATTGATGTAGACTCTTCCCCACTCACCTGGTGGTGCTTTAATGCATATGTACATGCAGTCTATAGCACCCAGTACCTCAGGGTATTCTGCAGTTTGGTGGAACAGTTGCATATTGCTGGCCAATGCCTCACGGGTGTTGGGGAAATATACGTGCTCGCATACATGTGCTGACATGGCATCCAGGAACTGGTGGTGTACCCTGGATGCTGATGCCTGAGAAATCCCCATCATATCCCCAGTTGGCCTTTGGAAGGTACCTGTATCTAGTATTCTTAGGTCTACACATACCTTAGTATCCACTGGGATGGGTTCCCCTCTGTTAGTTCTGTGTGTCAGACATGGCCAGCACAGCTCAACAATTTGCTGTAGGAGGTCCCTGTCCACCCTATAGCATTCCACTATCTCCAGCTCATGTGGCCCCTGGTAGGTTACCCTGGGTCTGTACACTCTTCTCCGTCTCCTCACTGTGGGTTGGTGGACAGCATTCATATCCTCACCACCCTCAGCATCTTCCACAAGTTGTTGCATGATAGCTATTGCAGCCCCTATTATTTTGCTGTACTGAGTGTTAAAAGTTCCCCGCTTGTTTAAACCGGTGATGTAGAGTGTGGGAAAAACCAGAGGGGAAGGTGTTTGCATAGTTTATAGTAGTGTTCTGGGCTGGGCTGGTCTGCTGCCTGAGTAATTGGCTGATACATTTCACCTGCCAGCTAAGCTAGTTCTCCTTGATTACCTTCCCATCGCTGTTTTGCCTTCCCATTGTCTTTCTGTTTAAGCCTGTGTGTGCGCCGTGCAGAGTGCTTAAATGTGCACACTGCTGTTATTTCCTGGTTTAACCTCTTTTTTCTTCCTATAAAACCCAGTGCGCAGTGCGCACACCCGCTTAGGCTTTGTACAGCGTGCTAAGCAGGTTTAGACACACACCCTTACTTAGCTGTGCTAAGCTAGGAGCAATCATAGGTTCATAGGTAGGTACAAGGCTATCTGCCCGAAGGCATTTATAAGCCTAGCTGGAATGTGTTGGCTTTCACCGCCCCCTTAGATTAGTTCCCTGTGTCTCTGTCCAGCAGAGCCATTGAAGTGATCCCATCCACTCGTCAAGGTGTCTTTTGAAGAGTGTTAGCAAGGAGCTCTGCCTAATGTAGATTGGAATCTTGTTCCAGAGCATGGGAAGTCTCTGGGACAGGAATCTATCCCTCCAGCACGTCCTATTTATTGTTGTGGTGAGGTTTAGATCCTTGGAGCTTGTGGCTCGAGGGGATATGGTTTTCTCTAGGTGGAGCATGTCCATCATTTCTGGGTTGGACATGGCCTTTTATGTCAGGCAGAGATCACCTCTGAGTAGGCAGTATGCAACCAAGTACAGCTGGAATTTCTTCAGTCGAGCTGCATAGGGCATCTGCTTGAGGCCAGTGATCCTCTTGGTGAGGTACTTCTGTGATCTTTCCAGTTGTTGCAGGTGTCTTGTAAGGTACATCCCAAATGGGGCATTGTACTCTATGATGGGTCTGATGAGTGATGCGTAGAGGGGCCCAATGACCTCTTTCAATCTGGATGCAAACCCTTTTATGATTAGGTGGGCCACATAGAAGGATTTTCTAACCATTTTGGCAATGTGATTATCAAAGGAGAGGTTACTATCTACTTGGGTCCCCAGATCCCTTATTACGTCTTCCGTATTTAGGGGGCTACCACCTATGTGGTAGTATGTGGGTACTTTGTTTTTTCCAAAGGGGATGACCATGCACTTTTTGGCATTTAGCTTGAGGCCATGATTTTGACACCAGGTATCCGTCTCAGTGAGACCCTTTTGGAGGATTTCTGTGTCATCTGGTGAGTCAATTATAGCCCCTAGTTTGCAGTTGTCTGTGAACTTGGTCAGCCATAGTCCTCCTGTGCTTGCCTGTATCTCTGAAAAGTATATGTTGAACCGGAGAGGTCCTAGGATTAAGCCCTGGGGAATGCCACTTGTAACCGGTTTAGAGTCAGACCTAGCTCCCGCAACTCTTACCATATGGGTTCTGTCCATGAGCCAGTTGGCAACCCATCTCATGACATAGTGGTTTATGTTCAGGCTGGTGAGCTTGTCTATAATACGTGAGTGGGGAATGGTGTTGAAGGCCTTTGCAAGGTCTAGGTAGGCTGTGTGGACCACCTGTCCCTCATCTATAGCCTCGGTAACTGTCTCAAAGAAGTCCACCCGGTTTAGGAGGCATGATCTGCCCTTAACAAAGCTGAACTGGGTAGGGTCCAGTGTTTGGAGGTTCCCAATGTCTCTGTTAATGAGATCCATGATGATGCGCTCCGTAGCTTTGCAGACCAAGCTAGTCAGGCTTATAGGGCGATAGTTCCTGGGGTCCGTTGTGGCTCCACCTTTGTGGAGCAGAATAACCGTTGCTGTGTGCCACTCTGTGGGCACATAGCCTGTGGAGAGGCTGAGTTTAAACAGTGTGTTTAGGTGAGGGGTTAATTCATCTTTGAGCTTATGTAGGATGCAGCCTGGGACACCATCCGGTCCCATTGATGCTGTGTTTTTGGCTTTGGAGAGGGCTGTTTTAACCTGAGTGTCTTTGATTTCAGGGGCATTACATTCTTCTGGTATAGTTATGGGCCCTTTTGGGGGTGAGAGGGGGGTGAAGTTTGCACTGAACCTGTCTGCCAGGATGTTGGCTATATCAATCGGTTCAGTGTATTTTGTGCCATTCTGCACTAACGGAGCTGTTAGCCACAGGGCTCCAATCCACTTACAGTATGCCTAACACACACACCCATGATGTCACCTAACGTCTAGGCTTGCACCAATCTATTCCTACTCTTACACTGTTGGGACCTGACTCACATGCTGGGGAAAACTGGGATTCACTATCCTTCCCCTCATTTGCATAGGATTGCCTGCTAATGCATAGTTACATGTCTCACACTGAGCCTCCCCCCTTAGCAACCACTACTCACTGGCCAGGTTGTCTTCTGCCTGCCATTGACTTGCATGGCAGAACAGTGATTTTAGTTAGATTGCTTATTTCAGGTTTATTTTATTATTTTCCCCTTGATCCCATTTGCGTGCCACTGCCCAATGCTTAAACAGCAGCGATCGGCTAAAAAAAAATAAAAGTTGATTTTTGTATATTTTTTTTGTTTGCAATGCCAATGGCCTTATACTTGGCAGTTGGCATGCTTACTACATAATATGCAGCCTTTATTTGGGGCTGTCACATCTCCGTTTTAGATTTTGAATAAATGTACTTGGTTACTAACCGAGTACATTTCTGCAGATAGCACTAGTCCTGCATAGACTGTTGCAAGCTTCCTGGATTGCAAAATCACCTCATTTGCATAGATTTCTCCTACAAATGGGGTAATTTGCATACCAGGGCTTAGTCCATGCAGGATTAGTGCAGGAGCGCTTGCGCACACCCCTGCAGGCTGTTCCTGGATACCCTGGCAGACATATTGCCTGCTTGAGCTCCTGCACAGATCATGCACTCTGTGCAAGCTTTTGAGAATCCGGGGGATCCTCTTTTATCACATATTTGTAGTTTGCCCAACATAAAATGCACCACAGGAACAGACCACTAGATGTACATATAACCTATTGTGTGGTGCATGTAATAATATCTCTAATTTCAAAAGCTTCATTCATATTCACTGATATAAAATGTTTAGTCTTGCATACAAAGTATAAAATATGCAGTTCTTAGAAGGAAAAGAGTCCCATAATTCATGGCTGATTAAAGGTTTCTGATTGGATTCATATCGCTTTTGTTTAGAAAGAAATTGACATATTATTTCCTCTTTTATATATTATTTTCTCTTTTATAGGAAAAATGCATCGTTCATTAAGAATGCTTGAAAAAAACTTATCACTGGTAAAATAGTACCAATGTTGCTGGATAACAGACTTAATCTTAAAAATATTAGTATTAAAAGTGAGGTTACATCTAAATCTGCTATTATTGATACTTCTACCAGGCTTACCTTTAAGTCAAGAGGTCTTCCCTATTCTTATATTGTGTCTTTTTCTTACCTAAAGAAATTGCATGTCTAGAGTAACCCCTATGGATTATTCTCTATTCAGGTTATTAGCACTCATGTGGAAAACCTGACTGTTCACTACATATTCTTTTGATCCTCAAAACCTGGGAATATGGGATATTGTCTTTAATAAGACTGTGATGGTAACTAGAAAATGACAACATTGAGTTCTTTGTAAAGGGTTTCCTAAATAAAGTTGTATTCAGAGTGCCATTCACATTTTTACTTATAGAAGCTTTAAAAAACTGCATAGTTGACAAACTATTAATAAAGGTAAAAGACAAACCAAAATTGTTATTAAGATAAACAACAAATTGTTACAATGTATCCTGGAAATGGTTCCACAGCAACCAACGATCATTCAAACGAGGGTACCACATGCCCATTTGAGGCAAAGAATCTGTTATAAATTTGACTATAAATCATTTTAAATTAAAAATATCCCGTAAATAAATCTGCATTGGTAGGGGCAAAAACTGCACCCATTGCTGTCCCCTTTAATTAGTGGTAGCATTACCATCAAAATAAAATGCATTGGATATCAAAGTTAGCTCTAGTGAGGACAAAAGAAATTCATTAAGTTCTACAGGATAAGTCAATGTCGATTCTAAATAAAATTGAATAGCTTAAATGCCTCTCTGATGTGTGATGCAGGTATATAATGGTTCAACATCCACTCTGCAAAGGAATGTAGTTTGTTCAACCTGAATGTCAGAAATCAGTTTAAGAAAATGTGCAGTATTTTGCATTCTCTATTAAGTAGTGGTTTTAAGACTGGCTCTAAAATGGTTATAAACATTGTGTTAAATACCCAGGACCAGAAACAATAAGTTGACCAGGAGCTGGACCCCTCTGTTGGTGTATCTTGGCAAGCACATTGAAATATTGTTTCTCTGAAGATTCTACATGCAATTGCCTCGCCAAGTTAATGTTAATAATACAAAAACTGTCAATAAATTTCTTAAAATAATCCACAGGATCTAAAAAACTTGATGGCAAAAAGAAATATTGTGCAATTGATTGTATGCATCAGTTAAATAGGACAGTCTATCCCACAATACACAATACCGCTGTTCCACCATCATCATCTCGTGTGATAAAAATATCCTTAGCAGTTTTGATCTCATAGCTTGTCAAATCATTAGAAATATGCATGAAAATAAGTTGTTTATATTAAAAAAGTCATGTAAAATACTTTATTCAAAAATTAGCACTACTGAATGGACAGGAGGGATAAAATCAGGTTTCTTAATTTTAAAAGATTTTTATTATTTTATTTTTTATTTTGCATTTGTTTACCAGGAAAGTCTGACCAGGCAAAATGTCCTTTTTCAGCAGAGGCCTGGGGAGAAAAGTTCCACATTTATAAATAACAGTAAAAAAAGTATTTGGGCTTTTCCCGGGTGGGGTCGCCACAGCGGCTTTTCCCGGTTAGGGGCCGCCACAGCGGAGCTCCGGTCTGCTAATGATTGGCAATGGATTTTACAGTGCCAAGTTGCCAGCCCGACACCCAACCTTCAAATAAGGCACACCCATTCATGCACAGACCTATCTGCATGTCTTTATATGTCATTTGACTACGGGGAGGACATGTAGACTCAATACAGAAGAAGCTCCAGCCGAGAATTGAATGGGAGAACCTCTTGCTGTGAGGTGACAATGCTAGCCGCTGCACCACCACAAATAACAGTACAATGCATATATATATATATATATATATATATATATATATATATATATATATATATATATATATATATATATATATATATATATATATATATATTGTACAGATACAAATGTTGATTCAATGATTCAATCACAGATACAAGCACAAAATGAAAAAAAGAAATGTTATACATTTCACTAATATAATCATATAGTTTAGGTAGGAATAAAAAGAATAGCAGTATTGTCACTGAAGGTAAAAAAACAAGCAGGTTAAGTACACCTCTGCTTAGTAGAGTATACTATTCAAATACAAAGATAACTGGTTGTGTTCTTTTAGCTGCCTTAAGACATCTATTTCCTTACCAGGGTTTGTGTAAGAGCAGGTTCAGGATTCAGATAGGTGTGATTTTAGAAGTTCTTTTAAGTTGGAAGTGTTAGTAGTTGTGTCTAATACTGCCAGACCAATATTGTCAACCTCCCTGTATCTACAAGATTAGGGGTGAGAGGTGTATCCCCAGCTTTAGAGAATGCAAGGGAGACTTTCCCCGTACAAAACACAACTTTACACTAGAACCGCAATTTTTGGCATTTACTTGTTCAGCTATATTTACTTAGATATTTTTTGTAATTATTGGGCTTGCACATAGGCATGTCAAGATTAGCATACAGCACCCTTTTGGTGCATGTCTGTAATTTGCCTATAGTTTTTGTCTAGGCATTTCTGATCCATGGGATTATTGCTATATATAAAGAATGACGTATCTAGTAGATGAATTAGGATCAATTCCCCAAAATAATCAATAATCCATGAAAAAAGCCCAGGATAATCTTAGTTGTATGTCACAAGTTCCCTCTAGTATGCAATCTGTGTCATCACTGTATATGACTGGAGCACTTTAGAAATTACTTGCAATGACTTTGGGCAAATGCCAGGCTCACTTGTAAGGGTACCTTATTGTTACATAGGGTACTGCAGATTACCATTAAGGGTACCTTATTGTAACGTAGGGTACTGCAAATTACTGGTAAGGGTACCTTATTGTTACGTAGGGTAGTGCAGATTACTGTTAAGGGTACCTTATTGTTACATAGGGTGCTGCATATTACTGGTAAGGGTACCTTATTGTTACGTAGGGTACTGTAGATTACTGGTAAGGATACCTTATTGTTATGTAGGGTATTGTAGATTACTGGTAAGGGTACCTTATTGTTACATAGAGTACTGCAGATTACTGGTAAGGGTACCTTATTGTTAAGTAGTGTACTGCAGATTACTGGTAAGGGTAGCTTATTGTTACGTAGGGTACTGCAGATTACTGGTAAGGGTACCTTATTGTTATGTAGGGTATTGCAGATTACTGGGGCAGTGAGAGCAGCATCCATGCTCATGAACTGTGTAAGGTTGTCATATTTGTTTTCAAGTCAGGCATCATTTCTGTATCTAGTGCACCATGTTTATGGATACCATTCTTTCACTCCTGTTGTTTCCTTATTTATTTCTTTTAACTATGTACTTGTAATCTTACTCACTCTCCATAGTTGCAAAGCTTTTTTTAATTTTGGGTCTGTTTCTTTTAATAGTCAACAACTTGTGTGATGGTTTTTTATAGCACACACTACCTTGTCTTTGATTAATGAATCAGGTAACACCAACTTTACAATTCTTAGCTTTATTCTTTATTTTTTCTTATTAATGAATTAATTATCAAAATCAGAATCCTTCACTTGATTCTTCAGTTAATAGGGTGCCTAGGGTCTCATGGGATTGTAAACAACAACTAGAAAACACTTCTAATTTCTTTCTAGTATCAGAATAATCCCAGATTGGCTCTGCAGCTGTTACAGTGTTGTCTTTCTCTTCCACAAGAAAAGTGAAAGTGTTAAATATTTTCAAGGTGTATTCTCCATGTGATATGCAGAAGTGGTGCACACTGTACCTTTTAAGACGTCTTGGCTATTCCATTGCTGTGTTGGACTAAATGAGTTTTTGTATCTAAAGCTTCTATATTTCTGCTAAATTTCCTTGAAATGAAAGGACTCCTGATGTGTGGATCTAGAGAACTTTTTGACTGAGAATTCTACTTCTGCAATTACAAACACAGAAACTCTCATGCATAGATATATTTCTACATATCTACAAATGCTTCCCCCTCTGCAAATAAATGACCTCATTTTTGAGACAGTAAAATAAGTGGATAGTTGACAGAATGTTCAGTAAATAAAGATGACTGTGGAAATGAATGCTTCAGCTTTCATAATGCGGCGGCGCAATGGTGCAGCGGTTAATGCTGTTGCCTCACAGCAAGAAGTTCTCCGGTTCGATTCTCGGCTGGGATGCCTTCTGTGTGGAGTTTGCATGTTCTCCCTGCATTCGCATGGGTTTCCTCTGGGTACTTCGGTTTCCTCCCACATTCTAAATAATGCTTCTGGAGCATTTCTGCCCGAGCCTCTGCTGAAAACAGGATCTGTGGAACCTAGTCGGACTTTCCTGGTCAACAAATGTTAAATAAAAAATAAAAAAAATGTGTTTATTCAGACTACTTCTAATAAGAATATTGCCAATAATAACAGTACATGGTGCAATGTCCCTGCTGGTTAACTTGGTTTGCTTAATATGGTGTCATACCCCAGAGGGAGTGGTTCTTAACATGTAAACCACAGCCCTGCCCATACATTCATCATTCTGA
>NC_056731.1:1385411705-1385484205 GCF_019279795.1 Protopterus annectens
ACTGTGCATACAAGATGGCTGAGCACTCAGATAGGCACAACATCCTAGTTAGAGTGGAAGATGGGGAAGGGTGGTGGGCATTGCAGTTTCAATTGAATTATCAGCCCATACTTTAGTGAGAAATGAACAGTTGTATTACCTTTGTATTCATTTTAAATCATTCCCTTTTGCACTTAGAATTATATAACTAAGGGATTGAAAACTTCCTTGATTTGCTAGATTATTTCTGTGTATGAACACCGTCTGCCAGAACACAATTCACTGACTGTTACATGCAAAGAATAATATTTTAAAACACCATTCCACCAAAAGTGTAATAATTTATTTCTAACTTGCAGTAAAGTGGACTGGCACAATATGAAAAATCAGATATTAGCAAATATTGAAAGAAATGCATTGTAAGTAAGAACAGTAGTGAATAAAATGTCTTGTATATTTCTGCAATGAGTACTATTAAGGAAAATATAGAGGAGAAATACGAGTAAACAACAATCGTCTTCTGTCTTCTCCTTACAGCCAAGGAGGAAATCCAATACACAAGTGCCATCAGAAAAGGAAAAAAAATGCAAGGCTGGTTGAAGAAGCTGATAAACATGAATAAAGCAGTAAACAATATTTTCCCCTGGATTCTGCATGCCTTGCAATGCGTGCAGGATTAGTGCAGGAGCTCTAGCAGGCAATATGTCTGTTGTGCAATCCAGGAACAGCCTACAGGGGTGTGCACGAGCGCTCCTGCACTAGTCCTGCACAGACTAAGCCCCTGTATGCAAATCACCCCATTTGCAGGAGAAATAGGTTCATAGGTTCAAATCCATGCAAATGAGGTGAATTTGTGATCCAGGAAGCTTGAAACCAGCTGTGCAGGACTAGTGCAATCTGCAGAAATGCACTCGGTTAGTAACCGAGTACATTTCTGCAGATTCCAAAATGGAGCTGTGACAGCTCCGAATAAAGACTGTATATTAGTCAGGAAGCATGCCTATGGCCAAGTATAAGGCCATTGGCATTGCAAACAACATAAAAAATAAAAAAAATCAACTTTTATTTTTTTTAGCCGATCTCGGCTGTTTAAGTGTAGGGCAGCGGCCCGCAAACGGAATCGGGGGGAAAATAATAAAATAAACTGAAAACAAGCATTCTAACTAAAATCACTATTCAGCCATGCAAGTCAATGGCAGGCAGAAGACAACATGGCCAGTGAGTGGTGGCTGCTAAGGGGGGAGGCTCAGTGTGAGACATGTAACTATGCATTAGCAGGCAATCCTAAGCAAATGAGGGGAATGATAGTGAATCCCAGTTTTCCACAGCATGCTAGTCAGGGCCCAACAGTGTAAGAGTAGGAATAGCTTGGTGCAAGCCTAGGAGTTAGCTGACATCATGGGTGTGTGTGTGTGTGTGTGTGTGTGTGTGTGTGTGTGTGTGTGTGTGTGTGTGTGTGTGTGTGTGTGTGTGTGTGTGTGTGTGTGTGTGTGTCAGGCATACTGTAAGCAGATTGGAACCCTGTGGCTTGGGTTTGCTCTTAGTGTACCACAGCTAAGCTAGGGGGTGTGTCTGAATCTGCCTAGCACACTATACATTGCTTAAGCGGGTGTGTGTGCCACACACAGGGCTTTAAAGGAAGAAAATAAAAGTTAAACCAGGACAGTAAATAGCAGTGCTGTGCACATTTGAGCATTCTGTTTGTGCTGCGTGCCCCCGGGCTTAAACAAGAAGGCAATGGAAAGGGAAAACAGCAGTAGGAAGGTAATCAAGGAGAACTAGCATAGCTGGCAGGTGAAATGTATCAGAATCAGCCAATTACACAGGTAGCAAACCAGCCCAGCCCAGAACACTACTATAAACTATGAAAACACCATCCCCCTGGTTTTTCCCACACTCTGCACCACCGGTGTATACAAACGGGGAAATTTTAACAATCAAAAGAACAAAATGATAGGGGCTGCAATAGCTATCATACAGCAGCTTGTGGAAGAGGCTGAGGGTCTTGAGGATGTGAATGCTGTCGACCAACCCACAGTGAGAAGATGGAGAAGAGTGTACAGACCGAGGATAACTTACCAGCGGCTACATGAGCTGGAGATAGTGGAGCGCTATAGGGTGGATGGGGACCTCCTACAGCAAATTGTTGAGCTGTGCCAGCCATGCCTGACACACAGAACTAACAGAGGAGAACCCATCCAAATGGATATGAAGGTATGTGTAGGCCTAAGAATACTAGCTACATGTACCTTCCAAAGGCTAACTGGGGATATGATGGGGATCTCACAGGCATTAGCATCCAGGGTACTCCACCAGTTCCTGGATGCCATGTCAGCACATGTTGGTGAGCACGTATATTTCTCAAACACCCATGAGGCATTGGCCAGCAATCTGCAACTATTCCACCAAATAGCAGAATACCCTGAGATAGTGGGTGCTATAGATTACATGCACATATGCATCAAGGCACCACTCGGTGAGCGGGTTAGGGTCTACATGAACCTCAAGGGCATCCCCTCCATCAACTGCCAGATTGTGTGCGACGCCCAGGGCATAATACTGAATGTGTGTGCTGGCTGCCCTGGAAGTTACCATGATTCCCACATCTGGCATCTGACACAGCTCTACCAGAGATTTGCCAATGGGGACATCCCTCACAGTCACCTAATGGGGGATGCTGGATACGCACTGGAGCTGTGACTGTCGACAGCCATCAGAAATGCACATAGGTTCATAGGTTCAAAGGTTGGTACTAGGCTATCAGCCCTAGGGCCTATACAAGCCTAGCCATAACAATTGCCTGGCTATTTCTTCCCACACTATTTACTTCCCTGGACCCCTTGTCTAACAGGGCGACTGACATGATCCCCGGGGTGAATTTCCTTTCTCCCATCCAATCATCAAGGTTCCTTTTGAAGAGGGCCAAAGAGGCACTCTGCTTGACATATATGGGCAATCTTTTCCAGAGTCTGGGGAGTCTCTGGGTCAGGAACCTATCCCTCCAGCATGTTTTGTTTATTTTGATGACAAGGTTTAGATCTCTGGAGCGTGTGGCTCTGAGGGATTGGGATTTCCTTAAGTGTAGCATGTCCAACAGCTCTGGGTCTGACATGGCCTTGTATGTTATGCAGAGATCGCCTCTGAGTAGATGATATGCGACAGAGTATAGCTGGAGTTTTTTTAAGGCAGTCAGCGTAGGGCATCTGCTTTAGGCCTGTGATTCTTTTAGTGAGGTATTTCTGTGGCCTTTCCAGTTGTGGCAGATGTCTTGAGGTTGCCAATGTCTTTGTTTATAAGTTCCATGATAATACGCTCCATGGCCTTGCAGATAAGGCTTGTCAGACTGATGGGACAGTAGTTTCCAGGATCCAAGGTGGATCCCCCCTTGTGGAGTGGGATAACTGTAGCTCTGCGCCACTCAGTGGGCATGATTAAACATGACACTTAGGTGAGGTGCCAGTTCATATTGTAGTTCATGTAGTACACAGCCCGGGATGTCATCTGGTCCCATGGATGCTGTATTCTTAGCTTTGGAGAGTGAGTTTTTTTACCTGTGTGGCCATTATTGCCGGAATTTGGCAATCTTCCGGTATTGAGATGGGCCATTTAGAGGGTGAGAGGGGGGTGAAGTTGGCACTGAATCGATCTGCCAGGATATTGGCAATATCCTTGGGATCAGTATATTTAATGCCATTCTGTTTTAGCTCAGAGCAGATCTGAGCATTGCCATTTAGATTCTTGACATAGTTATAGAATGCCTTGTGGTTGTCTTTGGAATCTTTGGCAATTTTATTTTCGTAACTAGCTTTGGAGGATTTTATGAGGGATCTCAGTTTCTTACTGAGGCTGGTAAGGGAGTTTTTTGCATCCTGGGATTTTCCTATTTTCTGCAACAGTTTCTTCCTTTTGTTGTAAAGTTTGTTTATGGCAGGGGACCACCAGATTGGCTTCCTTTTTTTGGATGAGAGCAAAAACTCACCCAAACAAGAACTCCATAATGAGGCACACGCACAGACCAGAATTGTAGTAAAGGGTGTGTTTGGGATGCTCACGTCTAGGTTCCGGTGCCTGGACACATCTGGTGGAGACTTGCAGTACTCACCAGCTACATATACCCAAATTGTCATCGTATGTGCCATGCTACACAATATGATCCTGCGGAAACAGCTGCAGCAGGAACAGCATGGGGCAGGGCCACACAGCTCCCCACCATTGCCAAGGCCTGCACAGGCAAAGAGTGACTCAGAGGAGGAACAACCTGAGCCTGCCCCAGTAGGCAGAAGGAGGCGTGCCCGGTATGCCCTGGCCTTGGCAAAGATGCAACGCATAGCACATACACTAACACAGTAGGGACCCAGGGACTAACATCTCTCTCTGACTCTCACATACAGTAAAAGGGATGCTGAATATGACACTACCTGTGGTCAACCATTTGTAGGGAGTGTGATTTGTGCATCCAACATAGGCAGCCCTCCAGCACCACCCTCAATAATAGGACACCCACAAGGTAAGTCACTCACACATGCCAGTCAGGGGGGTTCACATACCCAACGACAGTCACAGCCAGCAGGACAGGTGTAGACAAACATAAACAAAGGCTGTGCTATGGCCTCTGAATGATGCCTCTGGGTAACCTCCTCCCCAGGCCTACACAGACAGACCACAGCAGGACAGGCAGTGGGATGTTAGTTCTGAAGAGTAGGAAGTCAGAAACTAATATGTAGGCAAATCAAAGCTAAGATCTGTAGTACACTGGCATGCCTCTAGTCAGCATGGTAGGTTAGAATACAGAATGAAATGGAGTGCCTGACATACCCGTAGAGTCATAGCAAATGTGTACAGGTGTCAGGTGTGCCCTCCATCCTACGTAGTAATGTAGTAGCAGTCAAGTGTGCCCCCCAATCCTGTGTAGAAATGTAGAAATAGTCAGGTGTGCCCCCCATCCTATGTAGAAATGTAGTAACAGTCAGGTGTGCCCCCCCAATACTGTGTAGATATGTAGAAATAGTCAGGTGTGCCCCCCCAATCCTGTGTAGGAATGCAGAAACGGTCAGGTGTGCTCCCCCCAACCCTACATAATTATGTAGTAATGGACTGGTATGCTTCCCCCAATGTGCTGTTTAGTACATCGTAACAGTCAGGTGTGCCCCTCCCACAACCCTATGTAGAAATGTAATAGCATGTATGTGTAGGTCTAATACCAGTGGAGCACGGATGCACAGAGGTGGCCAAGGTAGCAGGATAGGTTGTAGCATCTGCGCAATGTGCAGGTGTGAGTGTGTTAGGTTGGTGTATGTCCCATATTGTGTGAGAGTGGTTGGTATGTAAGCATGTTGAGGTAAGCCTGGTGGCCATTGCCCACTACTGCTGATGACACGGAGAAGTCCTCACAACTGCAGTGCCACACACAATACCCATCAGTACAACACAAGGTAGCAGTAAGCAGTTGCAAATGTATGATGGTACTATGTGTCACCATCTGAAAGACTGACATGGTATGGCTGTTGGTCAACATATACAAGCAGTATACAGGGGAATCTACCCCAGACATACAGTATATATTGTGCCACTGTGAAATAGACACACCCTTGGAAAAGTACATACAGGTATGCATCACATTATTCGGTCTTGTAGTGGGGGATACTGGTGTTGTCTGCCCTGTCCAAACACTCGCAGATCACAAAGGAGGTAGGACTGATGTATTGGGAAACAGCTGATCTATCTGCACATGCAAGCATAATTGGAATGCCCAATGCATATTTGTGTGTCAGATGCAAGTAGTGTCCATAGCACACATAGACCCAGCTCATGCAAATACCACCTACAGGCACCTCTCTGGTCATATCCTTGCTGTGGAGAATGAGTGCAGTAAGACTCCACCTGTATATGGCAATAGCAGAAGATTGCAGCATGCAGTGCAGGTGTCCCATGCAGGTGTGTCCCTAGCTGTAGATAGCACCCTGCCAGCATCCACACCACCTGAGTAAGACTGTTAGGAGGTATTGGCATGAACACCTATCAAACCTACACTGTCACCCCAGGGGAATATACTGTACGGTGGTCTGGGACTGTAGGACTGACAGAATGCAATGACCTGCCACATCTGGCATGCAGCAACAAGTAATGCCCCACAGATATCTGCCAAAGGCCTGTATCTCACATGTACTGACAATGCATGTTATGCCACGGACACCCAATAACAACATAACACACCCCACATAAGCCATATGCAAGGCGATGTGGACAAACCACAGTAACATGTCCGCCATGTCCCATTGCATGAACTATAGATCAACACTAACACACACCTGTGATGGGGTGATACCATTAGGGGAAAGTATCAGAGAATGTATGCATAATGTATGGAAGAGGTTAGAATAACAGAGGGGGGGGTGGGAGCATGGGCATTATGGAATGTGTAGGGTCCGACACCAAGCTGTGTGCACACACTATCCCTGGCTGCAAACACATACATGGATGGCTACACATCTGCCCGTACACCACAATAGGGTATATGTCCTGACCCATGGCACCTGCCCCTGGCTGACCTGTGCAAATCTGTATAGCTGTGAGGCATTGCCACAGCAAGATAAGCCCATACTCTCATGCTGATGGGCGTACAAGTATGGGATCCTCTGCCAGTACTGTACCAAGGTGCTGAACTAGATACACAAACCCAGCACCAAGTGTCTGCAGCTCCCCCTCCAGAATGGCACTACTTACCATGAATACATAGGTGTCTGTCCACAATACCGGACACAGACGCAGTCACCTTTGTCCCCCAAGACATCACTGTGAGCAAGAATGTTCACCTGACACTACATGAGGGCAGACAACATCACTGTGTATAACAGTACATGTGTGAATATCTCTGCTAACAGCAGTACTATGCAGCTGAAGCAGCACAGACACAATCACCTACAGTACACACTATCCCCTGCACAGTTTGTCCACATATTGCCAAATGATTGATGGATACCCCGCAGAAACAGTATACTACCTGTAAGTGTACAACACAGAGGTCTGCACTGCAGTACAAACTACCTGGATTCGATCCACACATTCAATATGGATGGGGATACTGGGCATGCTCACACACTTAAAATGAAAGCCATGTCTGCAAGCACCAGTAGACCAGACATATCTGGCAGTTGCAGATGTTAGTGTGTACACTCCTCAGTATGCACCACTCATGCTTTGCACACACAGTGGATAGGAATACAGACATATATCTAAGGACAGCACACTATAATAAGGCAAGGATAGACGTACATATATGTGTGGAAGAGGGTGACTGTGATAAGGAACCATCCAGGCCTGTCCCACCCAGCACACAGCCAAAGGGCCACAACCACATGAGGTTCAGATCTCACTTACTGTAGATACTAGCCACTGATATCTGTCAGCATTACAGACTATGTGGTGCAAGTGCTAGCTGTGTAACATGACTGTACAAGGGAGTAGTCATCTAGCAGTTATATACATGTACCTGTGAAATATGACCCTGTGTGTGCCCACACGTGGTGTGTCTACCTCTAGATGAATTGATTATGGCCCATGCACACACACTGCCCTCCCCCATAGCCCTACTATGACAAGCCTGCTGATGTCATCCACTGTGAAATACATCTTTGGGGAAATTGTAACCTAGTATTCTCCGTGTCATGTCCTATAACTACGCACTGCTGTAGTATGATAAAATAGTTAAGTAGAAGTTCTAATCCCTGACTTGGCAATTGTGTGTGTGTGTGTGTGTGTGTGTGTGTGTGTGTGTGTGTGTGTGTGTGTGTGTGTAGAAAGCAATGCTTTTTAGGGTAGTCACGCTCCCTATAACTCAAATGCTCTACTTTGGCTAGGCTGCTGATGTCATCCACCTAGAAATACACCTCTGGGAAGGTTGTAGCCCAGTAATCTCTGTAGCATGTCCCATAACTGCATACTGCTGTAGTGTAATAAAATAGTTAGGTAGGAGTTTTAATCCCAGACTTGACAATTGTGTGTGTGTCTGTCTGACTTTGTCTGTGTAGAAAGCAATGCTTTTTAGGGTAGTCACACTCCCTACAACTCAAATGCTCTTCTTTGGCAAAGCTGCTGATGTCATCCACCTAGAAATACACCTCTGGGAAGATTGCAGCCCAGTAATCTCCATAGTGCTTCCCATAACTGTGCACTACTGTAGTGTGATAAAATAGTTAGGTTGGAGTTCTAATCCCAACCATGGAAATTGTGTGTGTCTATCCATGTCTGTGTAGAAAGCAATGCCTTTTAGGCTACTCACATTCCCTACAATTCAAATGGCTTACATTGGCAAGGCTGCTGATACCATCCACCTTGAAATACACCTCTGGGAAGGTTGCACCCCAGTAATTTCCATAGCGCATCCCATAACTGTGTACTGTTGTTGTGTGATATAATAGTTAGGTAGGAGTTCTAATCCCAGACTTGGAAATTGTGTGTGTGTAGAGAACAATGCATTTTTGGCTAGTCACACTCACTACAATTCAAATGGCCTACTTTGGCAATCCTGCTGATGTCATTCACTGTGAAATACACCTTTGGGGAAAGGGCACTCTAGCAAATGCCATGGTGGGTCCTATATCAGCATCATGCTGTAGTGTGATATTGAACTCTGGTAGAGGTTCTATTCCCACACATGGCAGTTGTGGATGTTTTGTATGTGCTTCTATGTCTGTGTAGGGAGCAATGCATTTTAGGCTAGTCACACTCAGTACAATTCAAATGGCCAACTTTGGCAATCCTGCTGATGTCATTCACTATGAAATACCCCTTTGGGGAAGAGCTACTCCAGCAATCCCCATGGTGTGAACTATAACAGCATCATGCTGTAGTGTGATATAGAGCTCTTGTAGTGGTTCCCTTCCCACACATGGCAGTTGTGGATGCTTTGTGTGTGTTTGTATGTCTGTGTTGGGAGCAATGCATTTTAGGCTAGTCACACTCCGTACAATTCAAATGGCCTACTATGGCAATACTGCTGTCATTCACTGAGATATACACCTTTGGTAAAAGAGCACTCCAACAATCTTTGTGGTGCATCCTATAACAGCATCATGCTGTAGTGTCATATAGAACTCTGGTAGGGGTTATATTCCCCCTCATGGCAGTTGTAGAAGTTTTGTGTGTGTTTCTATGTCTATGTAGGGGGCAATGCAGTTTAGGCTGGTCACACTAACTACACTTCAAATGCCATACTTTGGCAATCCTGCTGATGTCATTCACTGTGAAATACACCTTTGGGGAAGGAGTATTCCAGTAATCTCTGTGGCATGTACTATAACTGCATAGTACTGTAGTGTAATAAACTAGTTAGGAGGAGTTCTAATCCCAGACATGCCAGGTGTGTGTGTCTGTAATTGTAATTCGTATCCTGGGTGGAGGTGGTGGTGAGCGTGTAACAACTGTACTCAATGGGGAGTGGGTTTTTCAAATTTCTTATATGGTGGCCATAGTATATATCACAATGTCCACCATACAGGTATAACAGATGTGAAATAGAGAGGCTGAGGTGCATATCCATACCCCTACATGTGACATCAAGCCAGGTGAACAAAGTGAGTGACCCTAGTATTACCCAGATAACACTCTCAACCCATGTCTCACACACACACACACACACACACACACACACATACACTTGCCTAGGCAATAGCCACTATGTTGGTAATAAACTGCATATTGCCCACTTTACAGTAACCATGGTGTGATTGCAGTGGGCTACAGTGGGCATGGCACCCCAACCATAAGTCCAATACGCACGTACATGCCGACAGTGCACCTTGCCCATGTTCCCTACTAGACATGTGCAACACCTGTGGTGCCTTCAAATGTGACCCACAAAGGACATACCATGCCTGAAAACATGTCCTGTATGGACAGATGCCACTGACACCAGGGAATACTGGTATCATGCTATCAATGTAGGTGCTGGGTCAATCTGTCATCCATTAACAGTTCCCGACACATGAGGCCAGGACTGGCACATCTGATGAGAACAATCTGTGTACACAACATGGGCCAGACACCCCAGGTACAGTTCCACATGTCACTGTACTTGCATGTGGGATGTGTGCACATTCCAGACAACATCCATGTCATGGACTAAGAAACACATACGTGGCAAGCAATGCACAGCATTGGCCACATACAAAAGTCACCCAGGTGACTGGATGGTAAATACAATACCCACCTGTGTGGTCAAATCAAGACACTACAGCCCTGAACCACAACACAGACTATTGTCATGTGGCCTGATGCCAAGGTATACCCATCACCTAGCCTTGTATTGCCGTCTGGCACAGTCGACCACTACACACCCGTGAAGCAATGCACACTTACATGTCAGTACTGGCACCCTGTGTCTGTGTGTGTGTTGTATGATGCTTATGACCACATTCACACTCACTACAACCCCCAGTGGCATACGGAAGCATGCTGTCTGGTGTCAGACACCTCCACATACCCTTTGCCCATATAACCTCCATATGACCCCTTGTGGTGCACGTGATACATGCACAGTACTGTGTTGTGGCAATCTCGCTAGTGATGATTTGTATTCCTGGCCCTGCCAAGTATAACAATGTGTGTGTCCCTGTGAGAGTGTGGCTGTGTTGACGCTGGCACCTGTTCATGTGGACAGGTACATGTACTACACCTACCGTATAACTACCATATCCCTGTTGCAGATGCCACTCACCATCATATATACATTTTGAGGGCTACTCAACATGTACCCTACATGGCACAGCCAATAACTGCATACACAGGTGATAGCTCTACATAGTCATCAGGGTTTTGATACCCTGTACTGCTAGGAGTGTGACACAAACATCCTTATGTTTTACCCTCCCACCCCTCCCTGACTTTTCTTTGCCTCTGTCTGCCTCTCTCACTCCCTGTCTGGTGGATGTGGAGGCTTACACCTGCTTTGTTTAGGCAGTAGCATGTGTATTTTAAGTGTTGCTCATGATCAGCTGATGGCCTGTGCATGAATTGCAGCCCTCCTCTAGCTGATTGCATGTGGAACAGCTGTGGTAACATTCCCATAGTCAATTGCATGGAAACACACTCCAATATCTAGGAACGTCAAGTTGGTGTTGAGCCTTTATATTCACTGTGAGCAGGAACTCGATCCTTTGTTTGGAAAACAGCATCTCAGAATGATTGGGGATCTACCTCTAGCAACATACACTGTGGAAACAGGGCAACACACAGGAGGGGGATGTGTCTGACCTGATTACAGACTGTAAGTGCTGCTATACTGCATTTGGAGTAATGTTGGTTTAACTGTGTGGATATGGCTGTCCTACATGTTTTAATAGATGCCATGAGAGTGCTATGTTTATGAGGAAACCCCCATCTGTAGGGTCATCTGCAGACTGGGCAGTGTGTGGTACCTTTTGTTTCATGTGTTACCCACAGAGCACCTATCTGTGAATTGCGGAACATAGTGTGCCTGTTCATGTTCTGCGATACTCGCAATTAGTGGAGGGAGCTTTAACTTCTGCTGCTAAGCTAAAAGGAATTTGAGCTATATCTTGCCCTGCACCACTCAAAGGTTGTGGTGTTACAACCTTACAACCGTGACCACTATCTGAACACATTAAATGCACTTCTGATAGTACGCGGTGAACCAGGTGCACGTTATATTTTAATTTAAAGCCAGCATATGTATAACCAGTAACTGATGCTACTTATTTACTGCTTGCACTCCTAACATAAAGAGCGGCTAAAGGAGTTAGCTTGAATTATTTTGTTTTTCGTTTGTATAGTAAGGGCAACTACCAAACAAAGTATATACTTTACCCACACACGTGGAAAAAGCTTCTGTTTGCTTAAGTCTCTGTAAATGGATAGTATGCATACTAATTATCTTAGCTCCACTAGACAGGAAAACGACATTGAATACTAGGTGTTCGATAATGTTTTTTGACATATTTAGGAAGTGTATGCTCCCAGCTTTAGGATTATGTTTGTTTCAACATTGCTTTAGCAGGTGAATGCATTTCAAATAGGACCTTTAAACTACAACCACAAGTAGCTGCTAGCTGAAAAATGCTGTACTGATATTACTGTTCTAATCACACCATAAACAGACTAAAAGCAACCATACTAGAGACTGTTGTTTTATATGAGCTTTTCTTCACTGTTTAAATGCACCAAATTGGATGTTGATTTTCTTTTAATGTAACTGTTTTTGGGTCTGTCGTATTCAATGAGTTATTTCTAGCTGTGCTTTAAAAACAGAGAGGTACTTAAATAAGATACAGCCCGTACCAGTAGTTAATTATCCCACAGTATTTGAAAGTGTTGAATGGCAATTTAAATGCAGTAAGATGTTATCTTTCCCTGTACTATAGCCAGCGATGTGGGTTGTTTTTTTCTAAGTGGTTAATTAAGTATTTTGCTTAAGCATTTTCTGTGAGCTAACTAAATAAGGATTTTTGTTTTTCCTTTCTCTCTTCCTGATGTCTTGTTCTATATCTGCTCTCAGCTGTCCAGCTTGCCTACCCTCCACTAGGAGATAAGAACCCACCAGGGAACTAAGGACCCATCCTAACCTACCAGCTGTAACTTCACCTTATAAGTGTACCCCTGTGCTCTTCCAAGAAAAGAAAGAAGAGAGTATGTGTTGTCCTCATACTGATTTTAAAGCTAATCTGTAGGCTGCTTAATTCCTTGTTGTTGTTATCTGCAAGCTTCTCTGCCTGGTCACCCATCAACCATACCTCCCATTGTATCCTGTAGTCAAAGTATAGTCCCTTTCTTGCGTTAACCTTACCTACCCTAGCTAAATAGATCGTCTTTCTAGCCCTAATCTAGCCTTCCCAAGAAACTACCTTTGCTGTAATTCATCTGACTGTCCACTAGGTGGCACCATTTCCCTATCTTTTTTATATCCCTCCATCCCAGAAAATACTCATGCTATTGTATGCTGTCTATAGCCTTCCTACTATCGACCCTTCACACAACCCTGTTCTGCTTGAATTACCCACTTTCCACCTTTATATACTCCAATTCTACTGCTTATTCACTCTATACCAATCTCAAATTAAACTTACCTCTAAATCAGCATTCCACTGATTGTTCACCTTGGCTGTTTCACTCACTTGTCTCTACCTGCTCCGTTTGCCCTGCAGGCTCACTCCGCTCCCCTACCTGCCCCAATTCCCACCCACCCCAGAGGTCCTACATTTATTCCTGTTAACCACATCCCATCATATCTGCTCCAATCAATTGACACACCTTATTAATACTTCCCACCCTTCTTGACAAATCACCTCACCTGTCCATATTATACTACCTCCCTACCTTTCTTGTAACAACTTCCTAACTGTTAATACTACCTACCCCCTTTTATTCCACATCTTATGCTAAGATAATGGCTAAATTATCCATTCCATATCAAACAACATTTTTAATCCTGGCCTCTCTCTTACCTCCTCTAACTATTACCTATCTATAACCTCCTATGAACAACCATTACACCCTGTCCTTCTCTTCCCCTCCAAGTTCACTTCCACACCTCTACTAGCTATCTCCCAAACCAACATCAACATCACAACTAGTCCCTGCTACTTACAAGCCAAATATCATAGATTGGCTTATATAAAGTACATCAATCTACATATTAGAAAATCACTTTACTATTTCTGTAAATTTCACAACCCTATACATAGAATATCCTCCAAGCCCTGCTAGATGGGGACATTCATCCTAACCCCGGCCCAAACAATACTCCAGCCACTGAACAAGGCAACTTTAACATTACTAGTACACAAGCCCCAATTAAACCTTCTAACTCACTTTATATAGCACATCTTAACATACGAAGCATTAACAACAAAATTGCCCACCTCTACGCACTCTTAAATATCCATCTATTTGACATCCTATGTTTATCTGAAACATGGCTAAAACCTACAATTAATGACAATGAAGTCACCCCACCTGGTTACAATATCCACAGATTAGACCATAAAAACAAAAAGGGAGGGGGGTAGCAGTCCTTTATAAAACAGAGCTACAAGTTGCCACTGCAAACCTTAGTCCACCTGTATTCAGTAATGCAGAAATCCTCATTACCAAACTTCAGGTCAACACATGTAAATCCATAAACATTGCTTGTGTCTACCTTCCCCCGGGAAATAACATTCATACCCTTGAAAATATTCTAAACTGGCTGTCTATTAATCTTCCACAAGAAACTTTAGTCCTTGGAGACTTTAATATCGACTGGAAGTTCTGTAGTACTCTACATCCCACCACCCATATTAACCTATATGGCTTCTCACAAACCATCACCTCCCCAACCAGGATCAATAAAACAAATAACAAAGAAAGCACCTTAGATTGGATTCTTACTAATTCTCCTCTTCAAACATACAAAGTAGGAACCCTCCCTGATGATCTAAGTGGCCACTCACTAACATATATCATCAGACACAAAACCAACATAACTTACCCAAATACCTTTAGGACAACACAGACCAAAAAAAATTTTAACCCAGAACTATTCCAATTTGAACTTAAACACTGCAACTGGTCACCGCTAAAATCCCTCCCACTAGATAAAGCAGTGGAATACTTTAATTTCACATTCTTAGCCATCCTTGACCACTATGCCCCATCACACTCCATTAGAAATAAGACTAAACCTGCCCCATGGCTCACAATAGCTACTAGGCAAAAAATGCTCCTTAGAAACAAATCCTGGACTAAATGGCACACTACTAAGAATTCTACAGACCACCAATACTTTAAACAACTTAGAAATACAACAAAAAAAGCTATCTTCTTAGATAAAAAAAACTTTTACTTCCAGCTACAACAAACTCACCAAAAGAATCCATAAAAGTTTTGGTCTAGCATTAGCAAACTTCTACACCCAGGCCAGTCTAGTACACCTAGCCCCCAAGGCTCCAACCGTGAGAATCCAACACAAACTGCCAATGCCTTCAATTCTTTTTTTACAGATGCCATCCAAACTCTGGCTAGTCAGTTATCTCCAAGTACCTCTAATCTACCAACCTCACTTACTTGCCCACTTCCATCATTTCAGTTACAATCCGTTTCTACTTCCTCTATCTGCTCTCTTCTCCAAAAACTAAAACCTACCACCCCCTCTGCTGACCATCTACCAGCAGAATACCTGCAAAAAGGAGCCAAAGCCATAGCCTTCCCCATTTCCATACTGATAAATAGAACCATAAGAGAAGGAACTATCCCAACTATCTGGAAAATCTCTCACATCATCCCCCTACATAAATGTGGTAACTCCAATGACTTTACAAACTATCGTCCAATAGCTCTACTCTCCCCACTGGCAAATATAATGGAAAAATGCGTCCATAAGCAACTACTTAACCATCTTATCCAAAATAACTTACTCACCAACTGTCAACATGGATTTAGACCATACCACAGTACCACCACTGCACTGCTATCCTTTACAGACTGCATAAATAAAAACCGTAACAACAATATTCTCTCCTCTTCAGTCTTTATAGATTTATCTAAAGCTTTTGACATGGTTAATCCCCAGCTCCTTATAGATATACTTAAATCCCTTTCTCTTGAACCTTTAGCCTTAAATTGGTTCAAATCTTACTTAGACAACAGTCAACAGGCTGTACTATGGGATAACAATCTATCTACACACCTCCCCATTTCCCTTGGTGTTCCCCAGGGTTCCATATTAGGCCCACTGCTATTTTCCATTTTTATTAATGACCTCCACTTAGCAATTCCTCATGCAACCTGTATTCAATATGCAGATGACTCCACTATAATTTGTTCAGCTTATTCTCTGTCTGAGCTACAGTCTTTTACCCAAAAAGCATTTAATACAGTAGAACAATGTTTTTTAAACCGCTGCCTCCTACTGAACCCCCCCAAAAAACTAAACTTTTACTTTTTACTCCAACCCATAAGCCAACCCCTGCTTACTTCACACTCATATCTAAGAACGGCACTCTCATATCTCCTGACCCAACCACCAAACTTTTAGGAATAGCTATAGACAGCAACCTTAACTTTGATACTCACATTAACAGTACAATAAAAACAGTCAACAAGAAATTGGGATCCCTCTACAGAATCAAACCCTTTCTTACTCCATTAGCCAGGTCCGCTATAGCCAGAACTCATTTAATCTCTACTCTACTCTATGCTTCACCTATATACACTAATCTTTCTAAAAACAACCTCAACAAACTGGCAATTTCCTATAATAACATCGCTAGATTTGCCACTGGCTCTCCTTTTAGAACTCATCATTGTAGCAACCTAAAACAATTAGGATGGCTAGAGTTCCAAAATCAGCTTCTATTTCACCAGCTTGCTATTACCCATAAGAGCCTGTATCACCCCATCAATACTCCTACACTCTCTACTCTCATTACCCCCTACAACAATCTTAAGAATCTATGCTCCTCTAATAAATTACTTTTTAGTACTAGCAGATCAAACAACTTAGCAGGAGAGTCTTTGTTCTCTAATTCTGTAGGAAAACACTGGAATCTACTTCCCACTGAACTCCTATCTCTGTCCTCAATAACACTTTTTAAACAGAAACTAAAACTATTTCTTAGTACTCACTGGTTATGCCCTTGTACTAACCCTGACTAACTTTCTTATTTTAAACCTATGTATACTTTTCACCTAATATTAAACTGCACTAACTACTGACTTCTCCTTACCAATTCATATAAATCATGTTTTCCAATTGAATTCTATGTATATAGTAAACAACTTTTTGTATATTACCTTTACTATTTGTATTATGCTCATCATTAGTTTTGTACTTTTTTTAATAACAGTTGCATCAAGCTTGAACTGTCACAATGTTTATACTATATTGTGTATTTGTGTTGGAGCTTTTCTCTCCGGGCCTCTACTGAAAATGGACATGTATCCAGTTAGACTAGCCCGGTCAACAAATGTAAAATAAAATAAATAAAAATAAATTGCAGTCTGTAGATGGTGAGAGCCGTGAGAGTTACTGACTTCATATCCCTCATAGGGCATAAGTTGCAACAAACCCTGTTACAACAGTAAATGTATGAGGGTATCACAGCAACATGTCAATACTGGTCCTATGTATGTTCCTCCAGCCACAACTCTGTCAACCTTTGTATATATGTCATGCAGTAAGAGGTGCATATGTGCTGTACACTATAATTAGTATCATCATATCTGATAACAAGCCAGTGAGATATCAGACTGCTACACATGTTATGTGTAGTAGGGGTTACATTTTATGACATAACCTGGACATTCTGTGGTTGAGTGTACAGTACTGATGATTGTGTACTCATGGTGACTGTCGACACTGTGTGTATTGTTAATTTGTACTTTGGCCTGTGCACAGACTGTGGTAGATGTCAACGTTCTTCGTCCTCTTCTATCTGATGTTACATGCTGCTCCACTGTATGTTACCCTATCGGCTTACATATTTGTAGGGCCATACACACACATGTCCCATACCACAGACAGGCTTCGGACCACACTGTGTAGCAGCCCAGTATATGTAGGATTAGTGTGTGAATGGCATATATGAGGATGGTGTTGAACAGATAGTCCATATACTGTAATATTATGCTAGCTTACCATATGTGGCTGTGTTCACATTGGTTGCGGTTATGCACTTTCACACAGGTGTATCATACTCTGTACTGTGACATGCCTGTAGAAACTGCTATACATGCTGGTACATGTGAATTCCCCCATAGGAAATGTAGGCCAGTGTTGAGCCAGTCTGCCTGTAGCCTGCACAGTGCATTGTTACAGGCCTAGCAGCTTAGTGTACTTACCCAGTGAGATGTTATATCCAGATACTTTTCTGATGTACTGCTGATGGGCCACCATAACAGTCATGTATGTCAGACAGAGCAGTGGGATGCTGCACAGATGTATGTCAATATCTAGTGGCTAGTGTGTGGCCATGGCACCTCTGTACCAGTGGTTATCATGTGTCAGGACAGAAAGGGGTGTGTGAATGTATAACCTATGGGGGCAAATGTATACCAGTAGTTACATGTCATACCCATCTACATGGCTGTTAACATCCACATTGTCAGGCTTGGTCCACATGTCTTGCACTAAGGGGTTCTGTGCATACTTCTGGACTGTCCAGAGTGTGTCAGACTGTCCACATATATTGGCCAATAGCTTTGCTGTAGTCCACAGGAGCATTACGTGCTACCAGTGGTACTGTCCTATGATGTCTTTATAGGTTCATAGGTTCATAGGTAGGTACTAGGCTATTGGCCCTAGGGCCTATATAAGCCTAGCCAAAGGTACCCTGGCTTTTGCCACCCAAGAAAATTATTTTCCTGCGCCACTGTCGAGCAGAGCCACAGAAGTGATCCCCAGGGTGAATTTCCTATCTCCCATCCAATCATCAAGATTTTTCATGAAGAATGCTAATGAGGAGCTTTGTTTGATATAGATAGGTAGTTTGTTCCAGAGTATGGGAAGTCTCCAGGACAGGAATATATCCCTCCAGCATGTTCTGTTTATTGTGGTGATGAGGTTTAGGTCCCTAGAGCATGTAGCTCGTAGGGATCGGGATTTCTTTAAGTGGAGCATGTCTAAAAGCTCTGGGTTTGACATAGCTTTGTGTGTTAGGCAGAGATCGCCCCTGAGTAGGTGATATGCAACGGAGTAAAGCTGCAGTTTTTTGAGACGGTCTGCATAGGGCACCTCTTTGAGGCTGGTAATCCTCTTTGTGAGGTATTTCTGTGGCCTTTCCAGTTGTTGTAGATGTCTTGTGAGGTACATACCAAAAGGGGCATTGTACTCTATAATGGGTCTAATGAGTGACTAGCAGAGGGGAACAATGACCTCATTTTTCCTGGATGAGAAACCTTTTGTGATGAGGTGTGCCACATAGAAGAATTTCCTGACTACTGTGGCGATGTGATTATCAAAGGAGAGACTAATGTCCATCTGTGTCCCAAGGTCTCTTATCACACTTTCGGTGTTAAGTAGACTACCACCTATGTGGTAGTTCATGGGTACTGAGTTTTTATCAAAGGGGATGACAATGCACTTTTTGGCATTGAGCTTGAGGCCATGGCTTTGACACCAGGCATCTGTCTCAGCAAGGCCCTTTTGTAGGATGTCCACATATTTTGGAGTTTTGATTATGGCTCCTAGTTTGCAGTCATCTGCGAACTTCGTTAGCCAAAGACCTTCTGTGTTGGCCTGTACTTCAGAGAAGTAGATACCAAACAGGAGAGGACCCAGGACTGAACCCTGTGGTACTCCACTTGTCACTGGTCTGAAGCTGGATTTGGAGTCTGCTACTTTCACAGTGTGGGTTCTGTCAGTGAGCCAGTTGGCAACCCATCTTGTGACATAGGGATTTATACCTAGTTTAGTGAGTTTATCTATAATTCCAGAGTGGGGGATGGTGTCAAAAGCCTTGGCGAGATCTAGATAGGCTGTGTGAACCACCTTACCCTCATCTACGGCTTTGGTGACTGCTTCAAAGAAGTCTATCAGGTTTAGGAGACATGATCTGCCTTTTACAAACCCGAACTGGGTGGGGTCCTGAGTTTGGAGATTACCAATGTCATTGTTTATAAGTTCCATGATGATACGCTCCATAGCCTTGCAGTTCAGGCTCATTAGGCTAATGGGCGGTAGCTTCTGGGGTCTGTGGTGGCTCCCCCTTTGTGGAGTGGGATAACTGTTGCTGTGCACCATTTAGTGGGCACATAGCCTGAGGTGAGGCAATGATTGAACATGGTACTTAGGTGGGGTACCAGTTCATTCTGTAGTTCATGTAGAACACAACCTGGGATGTTGTCAGGTCCCATGGATGCTGTGTTCTTGGCTTTGGATAGTGTGTTTTTTACCTGTGCAGCCATGATTACAGGAACGTTACATTCTTCTGGTATAGAGATGGGCCGTTTAGGGGATGACAGAGGGGTAAAGTTAGCACTCAACCTATCTGCCAGGATGTTGGCAATATCCATTGGTTCTGTATATTTAGTGCCATTGTGCTGTAACTCAGAGCAGATCTGAGTGTTGCTATTGAGATTCTTGACATAGCTATAGAATGCATTGTGGTTGTCTTTAGAGTCAGTGGCGATTTTGTTTTCATAACTAGCTTTGGAGGATTTTATGAGGGATCTCAGCTTCTTACTGAAGCTGACCAGGGAGTTTCTCCAATCATGGGATTTTACTCTTTTTTGCAACAGTTTCTTTCTTCTGTTGAAGAGTTTGTTTATGGCAGGGGACCACCAGATTGGCTTCCTTTTGTTGGAGGATAGCATCTTGGTTCTGTTAGGGATTGCACGATCCATGCACTCATGTAGTGCTTATAATGTGCATTTGTGTAGGATTCAGCAGTCATACCTCTATTTTTCATCAGCATGGGTGTCGTGAAGTTTGCCACTTCTGTCTTAAGAAGCGTGAAGTTGGCTTTGGAGAAATTTTTACTGTGGTTTCCCTAATGGGGGGTGGGGGAGGGATGTGGATGTCTAGGGTGATTAGCTTATGGTCGGATCTGACCAACGAGGAATTGACCTTTGGTGAGGAGCACCAGTTGCCCATGTTGGTAATAACCAGGTCTAGGATATTGCTGCCCCTGGTGGGGGTGTGGATAAGTTGATCCATGGCACTGGAATTTATGAATTCCGTAAACATTGAGCACAAGAGTTGGTACATGAGTAGTTTTCCCAGTTAATGGTAGGGTAGTTGAAATCGCCCATTATTAGGGTGTTAGGTTGTACCCTAATATTTTCCAGTGTATTAAGAAATGAGGAGTGGAAATCCTGGGACATGGTGGGGGATCTGTAGCAAGCTACAATTTGGATTGCGGTCTTGCCCAGAGTTAGTTGCACTTGGATAATCTCGGATGCATTATGCTGAGCAACTAGCCTGGATGTGTGGATATCCTTAATGAATATGGACACGCCTCCACCTTTAGTGTTTCAGTCCAGGTTAGGTGGCCGAAAGGTGTGATATGAATTATAGCCTGGTAATGCAAGGGTACTCTCTGGAGCCTTGAACCAGGTCTCTGTCACTACACAGATGTCGATGTTCTCCATTTTAAGGAGTGCCTCGAGAGAGTGCATTTTGAGGTTTAGAATTCTAGCATTGAGTAGCAATACCCTCAGATTCTTCTTGCCTGTACCTGTTAGGGTGGTGAATTTGTCATTTGAACCTTGCCTAAAAAAGGCGCTATAGGGGTGGCTAGAGCCTTATTCAGTATCCGGAATCCCAGGGGCGACAGGTGCAGGACATCTCTGGCAAAGCATCATGGCTTGTCGATCATGTCATCCCAGGCAGACAGATACTGGATCCCCTTAGAATGACACCAGAAGCTTAGCCAATTGTTGAAGTCAATCATTTTTTCCTTGTACTGTGGTATCATTCTGGGTGATGACAGGATGCTACTCAGGGCTAGGGTTATACCTGCCTGGGCTACAAGATCAGACAGCTCCTCCATGTCCCTTTTCATGTAGTCCAAGGAGGTATGCCTCAGGTCATTCACACCAACATGGACAATGACAGAGTCATATTTGTACTTATTGTGGAGTGACCTGAGTGCATGCGTTATGTGGTGGATCCTGGCACCCGACAGGCAACTGACAGTAACTTTCTCCTTGTTTAGCCTGGTGAGTGGAACACCAGTGTGCCTGACTATAGAGTCACCTATGACTAGAGTGTTGGGTACGTTGTTATGCCTTATGGGCTGTGGTTGAGTGGCACACTGAGTTTGTGGGCTATGTGTCATTTGGGTTGTGTTGGGGGGTGGAAGTTGCTTGTGTTTCTGCTTTGGAGGTCCCTGTTGCTTGGGCAGGATTTTACTGAGAGCCTCCATGAATGTAGGTGTGTGTTTTGTGTTTCTATGTGTGTGTTTTGGTGGTGTAGGTTTTGAGGGACTATGTGCTGAGTGTGGTGTGGTGCAAGTGTTTACCTTCTCCTCTTGACTGTCTAGTCCAGTCTTGGGCGAAGAGAGCTTTGCTTCCAGTTTGGCTATATAAGTGCATCTCTCACAGGTTGTAGTGTTGGGTGATAGGAGGAGAGGGTTGTCTGTGTACATGAGGCAATTACTGCATTGCCCCAAGATGCCCAGCTTCATCAGGTAGACAGGGGAAAACACCAGGGGCTGACCCTTAGACATGCCTGGATAGGTGCTTATTTGTTAAGTACTAGAAACTGTTTCCCTCTAGACAGTGAGGAAAGTTGAGTGCTGTAGTAATTTGTAGCTTATTTAGTGCTTACAATAAGTTCTGAACAAGTGCTGAAACAAAAAACTGGATAGTTCTAAGAAACAAAATTAAGCTAGAAGTCTTCCCTCCAACACAGAAAGGCTTGCGGGCCTAGAAGCCTACAAATAGTCCTGGACACAGCAAATCTATATCCAGGCTAGTCTACCCAGAGGAAAGGCAGGAAACAAGCTTAGAATTTTTTTTTTTTTTTTTTAGTGGAAAGAGATAAAGAAGTAGCAGAAACTAAGCTGATTGGCCTTCTCAAATGTTCTAACCTGTACTGGGTAGAATTAGGTAATGACACTAGACTGGGAGGAGGGTCCCAGCTCAAATTTACACTAGGGGCGGGCAACTGCAAAGCCACCAACTATAAAAACACTATACCAACAGGGAGGGAGGGTGGGAAACAAACTGCAGAAATGTTTCTCACAGCTGAAAAGAAGCAGTGAGCCTTGAAATGAAAGTTTTAAACAGCTAAAGGAGCCTCTAGAAAAAAGAGTTTAACTGTAACAAGTTATCAGAAACAAACAACCCAACAGATGCTTAATAAAAGTTCCAGTTAATACCTCACACACAGTGAAACTAGCTAGAAAAATACACAGTACACACAGTGCTATAAATAAAGAAATAAAGAACAAAATAAGCAAAAAACAGGATACTTAAAGTTATATATTATAGTTCTGAGTTTGCTCAGTGTCCTTCCTTCGATTAGTGCAGTGTGAAATGGCAGAAACACTCACAACTTAACTTCTTAGGTAACAGAAAGTTGAAACCTGAGACAGCTTTTAAGAAAGAAATCTCAAAAGAACCAATGAAGTGCTTAGTCTAAGCTGTAGTCCAGGTGACCTCAGTCAGCCAATGACCTCAAACAATTCTCTCTCACTGAAATGCCTGATGGCTTTGGCTAAACTAAGATGTCCCTGAATATGTGCTCAGACACACAGCCTCCACAAACACTAGGCCCAAATACAAGCCTGAATATGTAAATGCTACAAATATCCCCACTACTTAGAAGCAAACTGCAGAAATGTTTCTCACAGCTGAAAAGCAGCAGTGAGCCTTTAAATGGAAGTTTTAAACAGCTAAAGGAGCCTCTAGAAAAAAGAGTTTAACTGCAACAAGTTATCAGAAACAAACAACCCAACAGATGCTTAATACAAGTGGACAATTTCCAGTTAATACCTCACACACAGTAAAACTAGCTAGAACAATACACAGTACACAAAGTGCTATACATAACAAAGAAATAAAGAACAAAATAAGCAAAAAACAGGATACTTAATGTTATATATTATAGTTCCGAGTTTGCTCAGTGTCCTTCCTTCGATTAGCTCAGTGTGAAATGGCAGAAACACTCACGACTTAATTTCTTAGATAACAGAAAGTTGAAACCTGAGACAGCTTTTAAGAAAGAAATCTCAAAAGAACCAATGAGGTGCTTAGTCTAAGCTGTAGTCTTGGTGACCTCAGTCAGCCAATGACCTCAAACAATTCTCTCTCGCTGAAATGCCTGATGGCTTTGGCTAAACCAAGATGTCCCTGAATATGTGCTCAGACACACAGCCTCCACAAACACTAGGCCAAATACAAGCCTGAATATGGAAATGCTACAAATATCCCCACTACTTAGAAACAAACTGCAGAAATGTTTCTCACAGCTGAAAAGCAGCAGTGAGCCCTTAAATGAAAGTTTTAAACAGCTAAAGGAGCCTCTAGAAAAAGAGTTTAACTGCAACAAGTTATCAGAAACAAACAACCCAACAGATGCTTAATAAAAGTGGACAATTTCCAGTTAATACCTCACACACAGCTAGAAAAATAAACAGTACACAAAGTGCTATAAATAACAAAGAAATAAAGAACAAAATAAGCAAAAAACAGGATACTTAATGTTATATATTATAGTTCCGAGTTTGCTCAGTGTCCTTTAGGATGTGTGTCAGTAGCCAATGGCGCACATGATAAAAGCAGATGTGACCTCCACACACACGATGTCTATGCTGCCTTAAGGTATCTGGATGTACATTACCATATAATCCACCTTGGGTAAATGCAGGCCTACCACCTCCTGCCATACAGACAGTTATGCCTTGTTATGTAACAGTTACATCCCATTGTGTCAACTGAGGTCTTTAACCCCTAGGGATTGTGTACAGAGTGTAGATAGAGGCTGCTGAACTATACATCTGCATTACTTACTGTTGATTGTTTGGTATCCTGTAGCCCAGTCTGTCTTTACTATTGTACTATGTGAAGGCCTCGGCTGGACAGCAAAATCTGTAAACCTTTCCAGACTACTGTGTTAGTATAACTGTTTCACAGTTGCATTACTCTGCTTATATGGATATCAGTGTCTAAACAGCTATGTGACATGACATGTACAACTGTAAAAGTACACAAATAAAGCTTTCCCATTTACGCAAACCTGTGTGTGGTGTTATATCCTTTGACGCCTCTGTGGGTATATGTTGCAGGCAACGATTGTCATTTGTATGGTTGGCTCATACAGTGTCCAGTTGTTACGGTGGTAACTGTAGGCATAATGGCTGTTTCATATTGTGTGCACTTTCTACATATGTATCTTACTATACACATCTCTGCATGTGTATGTATAGTTACATATATATATATATATATATATATATATATATATATATATATGTATATCTGTATCTGCATATATGTGTCTATGTATATGTATCCTAGGGATGCCCATGACATGTCTGGTCCTGGTTATGGGATCTGCAGTACTTGTTAGTGTATTGCAGGGGGAACGTGTTTGGCTGTGGGGGTATACCTATTCATACAAGATGTATATTGTTTGGGGCCTCTCAACCCCATTAACAGTGCATGTGGACATATATGTTTCTGTTATTTCCCCATTATTATCTACAGATGTATGTCCATATATATATATATATATATATATATATATATATATATATATATATATATATATATATATATATACATATATATATATATATATATATATATATATATATATATATATATATATATATATATATATATATATATATATATATATATATATATGTATATATCAATATATATCTGCTTACATATATCTAACTTGCTGTATATATTTAGACATATAGATGTAAACATGTGTATCTATAGATGTAGGCATTTGCATGTATATATGTTCATATATATATTTATATATATATATATATATATATATATATATATGTATAAATTTCTATATAAATATATATATATATATATATATATATATATATATATATATATATATATATATATATATATATATATATATATATATATATGTTGTATCTGTTTAGATATTAATATATTTACACACACACATACATATACATGTTGGATTACATTCTCTGTACTGCTGAATGACTGGGCTGGATGATATGTTTGTGAATACATCAGGGTTATGTATATCTGACATGGCTTAGTAGTAAATCACTTTATGCATGGTGTGCAGGGTCTTCAGTTCGAGCTTTGCAGAAGCTGTTTATTTTGTTGCTGAACAGAACAAGGGCCGCTGGATACAGAGTGATAAAGGCACTTTTGAGCAGTTGTAAGTGGGTTTGCTCAGGTTTCCGCGAAGGTAAGCACTGCTAACGTCCGGTTACAGTTTCTTACACTGATTTAGCTTCTGAATTGCTTAACCAGTGCAGGCATTGCTTACCCCCACGCAAACAGGCTTAAACTCGCTTACTGCTGCTTAAAAGTACTTACTCCCACTTACCCTTGCACTAATTTCTTTAAGCAAAAAGAAAAAGGGGTTGATAGGAAAGTGGTGAAAAATGGGGCACAAAGAGGAAAAGATAGGAAAACTAGCCAGGGATGTGCAGGAAGGGTGCAGGGAAGGCCCATAGCTGCCCGTTTCTTCTACAGCAACAGCTGTGCATATACACTGAATTTGGAGGTAGATTTGTACACTCAAACCCCTGGGAGGGGGTGAGGGCAACAATAATAAGTTGTGATGCCAATTAGACTGGATTACATGTGTCCAGTGGACATGTGTGCAAAATGGACAGCTATGTATAGGGTGAGATTTTTGTTGTGGGAACAGATTGCCTTTTTTTTTTTCAGGAGAGAGTGGGATGTTGGGGAGGGGTAGTAGGTATATTTGGGGATGTAGATTGGGTATGTTAACAGACAAGACAAACAAGATGCATACAGGGGTAGTATATGACACATGTGGGGGGTAAACACCTTTATGGGGAGGGGAGTTGGGAAATCGGAAGCCCATGAGTCCCTAGTGGAAACAGAGGGACTGAGGTCCCCACCCATGGGCAGTCACCACTGCACCTTCACAGCCCCGAAGGTGGCTGTGCTGGGGGTTGAGTTGCAGAACCAGGCTGACCCTCTAGTCATGACATGCGGCCCTTGAGCTGGTGTAGCAGATCACCAAACTGCTGGTTGATCTCACTACGCACCACAACCCTGACCTGGCGAAGGGTGACAGATGCCTGTGTACCCCTTCTCCCATGGGGGAGTGAGTCCTATCCCCTGAGGCAGTTCCAACCAAAGGTGGTGCAGGGCCAACAGACAGGGGGGGTCCCGGTTTGGGCCCCAGACATGCTGGTGCCCATTGCCATGGCCAGGTGAGGTGGGACAGGTGGGAGAGAAAGATGTCAATTAACAACTAGTATATTCCTGTAGTCCACATTACTTTCCTAGTCAGTGCTGTTATCTGTACCTTACAAGTCTTACTACACTACCCTTTAGCCTTAGTTTGAACAGTGATATGGCTGTCATTATCATTACACATGAACTGGTTTTATCTGCAGTATACACCTCTTACCTGGTATACCTGTGAAGGGAATGTTTGTTAACACTGTTTCTACACATACTCCCAGATTCCAGGTTGATGTTGTGCACATAGCGATCCAACTCTTTCTGCACAGACTTTGGCCATGTGTTCACCACATGCAGGTGTGCCGGGACATATCTAGAATATTGCCCTCTTCTACCTATAGTAAACTGACACAGACATATACATGCTTTCCTACACAGTTATATTATGTAGCATGGTGTGGGTGACAGTGATCAGTGATACTTTATTATTCAGAGAAACTGCAACACTCACAATTCTCTACAATACCAGAGTGAACAGTACCAGTACAGGTTCTAATGATCTTTATTTCTCAGCACAGTGTTCATATCCACCGTATCTGTGGGAGCAATGTTTGTTAGCACTACCTGACTGTTGCCACACAAAGTTCCAAATTACACATTAGTACTATGCACATACATCTCACTCTGTTACTGTACATACTCTCGTCGTAGCTTGACAACATGGGAGTGTAGATAGGATATACTTGAAATATTATAGTTTCGGGGGTTGCTACAGTGACAGGTTTGTTCTCATAGAAGTTTTACAATCACTTGTATTCCCTGTTTGCTGGCTACACATCTGGGATAATCCCACAGACTTACCAGGGGGACAGAGGGACAGGCAGCAGATATGGGCCTGGCCTCATCTGTACAGCTGTGGAGTATGATTCTGTATGCAGCTTACTTCCACTCCCAGGATACAGACCATGACTGTGTCTGCTACAACTTAAACACTGTCCATCACAGTTGTGTCTGCTATATAGATATTGCTGTATAGCTCCTATCTGCTTTCTGTCTTATTAATCCTCTGTGCTTTTGCATTCTGACCTTATATTACAACACTCTTATACAGATTTCCTAGACAGTTATATGTTGTAGGACAGTGTGGGCAACAGTGATGTGTAATACCTCATTATTCAGAACAACTGCATCAGTCGCATTGCCATACAATACCAATGTAAACAGTACAAGTACTGGATATCATTCTTGTATTTTTGGGCACAGTGTTGGTATCTGACAGACCTGTGGGAGAAATGTTTATTAGCACTACCTGAATGTTCCCACACACAGTACCAGATTCCACATTACTATTATGCACATACATCTCACTCTGTTACTGTACACACTCTGACCACAGCTTGAAAAGTTGGAGTGTAAATGGGACTTACTTGGTTTCTTAGTCTCATAAAGTATTGGGGAGTTGCTAGTGTGCCAGCTTGTTCTCATAGATGTGTGTCAATCAGTAGTATTTCCTGTTTGCTGCCTATACGTCTGGGATCATCCCACTGATTTCCCAATGGGACAGGTTGATAGACAACAGATATGGGCCACTTTACTGGACATTCTGGACATATATGTACAGTTGTGGGGTATGACTCTGTATGCAGACTACTACCACTGGCAGGATTCAAACCATGGCTGTGTGTGCTAAAAAAACAACAGTTTACATCTCAGTTGCATGTGCTATTCAGGTTTTGTTGTTTGTATTTTCCCTATTTGCTGTCTATGTGTCTCTCAGTTGTACTAAATGGCCTCTGGGGATTACATCTGTCATATACAGGCATTCCTACACATTCAATATATTATGCACAGTGTGGGTAACAGTGCTTAACACAACAGTACTATTACATGACTGCAAATCTACATTATCATATGATACCAGAGTATATAAATGCAGTCCAGAAGTTAGACCTTTATTGTCAGGCTATTAAACTTGTATTTACATACAAACGATATGAGACTCTTCCTGCCATATTCTCTAGAGTATGTAGTACTTGCCTTGAACAAAACAGGTTTTATACAGGCAATTAATTTATTACTATTTTTAGTTTTATTTCCTATAACAGTAAATGCATGAGTATTACTGACCTGCCTCATGTCGCAACCTCACAGGCAACTGACGTGGGCCTCCTGGTTCGCGGCCTGCTCCACTGCAGCTGTGGGGGACATAAGAGGAATATCTAGCCATACCTATCCATGATATACATGAGCTGGCAATTATTACACACATAGTGGGGTGATACTTACACACAACTAGAACATTCCCTGCCACTCTAGCCTCTTGGATCCACTCCTCCAAGTTTTCACCCTTAAGCCGCTTCAGGTCGGCATAGTGATGCCTGACCTGCTCACCAGTTCGGGGTATGCCAGTGACAGTGGTGAGGTCATGGGCGAGATGGTCCCAGGCCTCTGCCTTATATTGGGAGCCCTTGTATTGCCCCTGCAGCAGTCTCTGAGCATGGTCTTTGACAAGCAGTCCTGCCATGACTCTGGACTCATGGATGCACCAGCGCTGTACCCGAAAGTGCACACCTTCTCCCCTTGCTGCCATTGTGGCTGCAAGAGGAAGCTACAACCAGTTATGAGATGTATTCCTGCCTCTTGGGTTTAAGTAGGGCTGGGTTCGCGCACTTTTCCGTGATTTGCTGGTTTTGAAAAGGCTAGGTTCTGGGCAAACCTGCTTACCTAGGGTTTTCATTGTTTAAAGAGGTATACCACTGGGTGCAGTGAGTTAGCTGGCCTACACATTTCTTACAACTCCTAAGCTGGCCTGTGCAATGCTTAGCATTGCTTACATTAGACTTTGCATTATAATTCCTTTTTGGCATTGAGTTAGTATTCATTACATCTTATATGTATGCCTGGTATCCATGATTCATGTGTATGTACACTGTATGGGGTCCTTGTGTTTTACTGGGGACTTCCACACTCTATTACAATTACACCTGACTTCTGTGCTTACTGCTGTACTCCAGTTCACATATTTATGTTATGTAGTGGGTTATGGAACACATGTCTGTATACTGATTCCTTTCACAGGTTCAGTTTGGTTTTACTATGGTGATGACTTGTTTGCTGATACCTCATTCTTCTGTACTTTTGCGATGTCTTGGTGGTTAACTACTGTGATTATAATGTATAGAGTCCTGGGTTCAAGACCTGCATGGCTGTTTACTTTGTTGCTGGGCAGAACAAGGGTCATTTGATACAGAGCGATTAAGGCACTTTTGAGCATTTGTAAGCGGGTTTGCATGATGGTAAGCACTGCTAACCTGCCATTACATCTGCTTACAGAGAGTTAGCTTCAGAATTGCTTAACCAGTGTAGGCATTGCTTACCGCCATGCAAACAGGTATAAGCTCGCTTACTAGTGCTTAAATATGATTACTACTGCTTATTGGTGCTTAAACCTGCTTACTAGTGCTTTATTCATTATGACACCGACACCTCACATGTGCATTTACTGCAGTACTCCAGTTCATAAATATATGTTTTTAGTGGGTTATGCAACAAGAATATTAGTCATAACGTGCTTTGCCATGGAACGCACTGTAGTGGGACTCAAACCAGGGATGCCTGCTTATAAGGTGAATGATCTGCCCACTACACTATTACTAGGCTGCGTTGCTTACATATATCTTCCTTGATATCCTCTTCAGCCATTTAAGCTGCATTAACTGAAGCTAAGTGATGGGCACACCCATGCATCTATGGTTAGCTTTAATTGGATTTTAAAATAAAAAAAATAAAGGGTTTGTTCATTTCATTGGTAATTACTTGCTGTTGTACATAAGGGGGAATGTTGGTGGGGATATGCGGACACCTATGAGTGGTATCACTCATTTCTTACCCCTTTCTGCTGTTCTTCATTGTGGGGGGGGCTGTATATTGCTCTCAGACATGCCCCCTGCACTCTTACATGCTCTGTATAAGATTAGGAGCTCAGGCAGCGCACCTCATTACTATGCATGGCGTGCTGCCGTCCTGCTCCTAAACAGACGCCTCCGTGCAGGACTAAGCTAGTCCTTCATTGAGGAATAGTAAATCCGGGGGTTTGGTTTAACTTATTTCATTAATATACTAATTATATATATATATATATATATATATATATATATATATATATATATATATATATATATATTTATTTGTTTAACATTTGTTAACCAGGAAAGGCGACTTGAAACATAGCCAATTTTCAGCGGAGGCCCTGGGAGACTGTAGTGATTCAGTTATCATGCTTCATAAATTATTTCCATAAATATATATATATATATATATATATATATATATATATATATATAAATTATTTCCATAAATATATATACATATATATATATATTTATGGAAATAATTTATGAAGCATGATAACTGAATCACTACAGTGAATTAAGTGCAATACTGCAAACAAGTGTAACAAATATGTCAGCTTTCTGTTTTTACTAATTTAATGTATTTATATAAAGATGTAATTTATAAAGCATGGTTAATGAAGCAGTAAAGTACATTCAATATACTAGTGCAACCAATGTAAAATATGTCAATTCTGTTTTTACCTAATTGTATAAAATGTAAGTATTTATAAGGGGTATTTTCTGCACAATATTGCAAAGAGATGCATATCGCACACAAATATGATAATTTATGTTTGGGTAGTAGACTGCATAATGTATATCCTACCAAAGCTTGATAGTAAAACACTCTTTCCAAAAATGCATATGTACTTCCCATATCATTTCATCCGAAGTATGATTAAGCCCTTCTCATACCATTCTTCTCACATACAAAAACGCATTTCACATATCAGTAGTCCCATGTCTGCATAAGCACTTCCCATACATTCTGTTTTACTTTCGTAAAGATTTGTTTAAATAAAAATGTTTTTTAAAGTGCAAAACTGAATGCTGAGTAACATATGTGAATTTATTGACTGTACTTTGTCTCCCCCCTTTCTTTTCTCTGTTTTTCTTATTTTAGTTATACACTCCTTTCTCCTTTTTCTGTTTAATTTTTCTCCCATTTATGTTCATTTTTTACAGATCCAAAATCCTCAGGAGCTGCCCCGACATGTACCTTCCAGGTGAAGGAGCACTCACCCTCTACCTATCCAGGGACACTGTAGCAGTGTTAGGGTGGTAGTACCAGTCTTTCCTATCATACCTTTCTGTTCTTTAAGATAACCAGCAGGATATCAGCATAAGGATACCAGTACATAAAACAATTTATACCCTATCATTTAAAAAATATATATTAATAATAAAAGCTGCACAGTCCACCACTTGTCTTAGTTCTTTTAAGCATGACTGCATATTGCCAAATCCATCTACAATATCTGAATACATATCAAGTACTATGAAGCCTATGGCTTTCACATAGCATTTTATATGTACTTAATGCTTAACTTTAGGTACTTTATGCTTTTGTCATAAGTAGACATGTTTCTCAAAATGCCTTTGCTTTTCCTTATTCAGTCGGAATAACCTGTGCTTAATTTATTTGCATATATGCCTAGTGGCGCTCTTCGATGATAACAGCTACCTTGCTGCATAGTCCCAGACTATAAATACCACTCTTTGTGTTTTCAGCCTTCTGGTGTTTAGCTTATTTGTGTTCAGTGAAGTGTTTTTTTGGCATGTGGTGATTTGAAGTTTCATAGTAGAACATGTCTGGTACATTAGACCTTTCTGTGTTCCACTTATGAGAATCCCTTCTCCACACACACACACACACACACACACACACACACACACACACACACACACACACACACACACACATTGAGGGATTCATAAACATTGGCATATGCAATGATTTTGATTAAACAAATATATGCATGTTCAATGTTAACAACTAATTGTAAGATAACAGATCTAGGTGGCTCTTGTTTAGACTTAACAAAAGTGTTGGCTTTGTATTTTTTCTTTTAAATGGCTAACGTATTTTTACTTTCACATAAACTGGGCAAATAGCAAGTTAATCCCCATATGAGAACTGCCTCTAGATACACATATCCATCACTTCAATTACATTATACTTTGACATCTTTATTATTATGGAAAGAAAGAGAGAGAGAAAGATCATTTCCACTGACATATTGAATCTCTCAAGTATACAATACTGTAATATTTTGTCAACAAACAAAAATATCACTTATATTCTGTCATAATGTCAGTGCTGTAAAGGATTATAATCTAGTCTTCTGAAAAGAAAGAAATCAGGCTCTAGGTAATATAATGTAATAAACTGTAGTTGCTGTATTCATCTACTTTTTCTATATTTATTTTGCAACTGATAAGCTTTTGTCACATAAATGCCAAAGCAAATCAGTATGTCCTTTGCCGAGGCATGCAAATGACAGTGCTTTATGAAGACTGTTTTATTTCACTCATCTAATTTTTTATGTTTATTTCAGAAAACAGACACTATTTATGCTTTCAGCATCAACATTTCTCGTATTTGCCAAAGGAAATATTAAAGCTTTGTTATGAATTATGAAAGACTGATGTGGGATGATGTTTAATCAACAGTACTCTGTGTTTATGTGTGTGTGTCTAGATAGTCAGGCCATTACAAATGAGGACAATATGGGATGTTAATGGTCACAAATGGATTTTAAAAGATTACATTAAGCATTATCAGTGAAACCAGCAACAGTGGACAGTGTGATATATATGTGATCAAACTTCTATATGATCGACTTTTGGAAGTTTTGACATTCTGAATGGACAGCTCCCTATACAGAAGTGGAACAGTAAAATTTCCATTTTCCACACTGTAGTGCGATCTCAGAGTTGGTATATTTAAACAGCAGGGGGCACAGCTTCCATGGGGGGTACAGGGGGGCTTGTCCCTCTGCTAGTAATGTGCAGGTAATGTTTTATTTTGTGTTTCTGCTTTTTAACAGGTGTTTGAACTTTCAAAAGTTAATGATATGGTCTCAGCCATATGAAAGTCTGCCTTTTGGAAGTTCAATCATCTGTAGGGGACCCATATAGATAGATAGATAGATAGATAGATAGATAGATAGATAGATAGATAGATAGATAGATAGAGATCACATGTTGTTTTGTGTGAATGTCACACATGTTGAGGTGTTTTGTTTGGTGACTGGAGTAGGGTGGTTTGTTGAGGTAAATGAGTATGCCTTTTATAATGCTGAAATTTCTGATATACCAAATGTTTAAGAACTAAAGCTTTGGAGTTTGTGTGTTTGTATGATTGCTAGGTTTAGGTTAATGTTTAGCTAAAGAGGCAGAGGGATTTAATGCTGTGCAAGTGTTTGCAGGTGAGGGTTGGGGTTTGGCTTAGGTTAGGGAATAGATTTAGTATAAAGTTGCTGTGTTGGTGCTCATGGTGTATGTCTGAGTCAGTTGTGTTTCATAGTAGTATTACACAAGTTTTTTCTAAGGTAAGGTGCCAGGCTATGGCTAGGGTTAGCAGGTATTAGTAAGGTGTTACAAGGGGAGAGAGGAACAAAACACATTACCTTAGAAAAACCCTTTCAATAACAGTACCACTAATCAGACAAATCTGTTCCATTAGTCATATTTTTTTTTCTTTTATGATCACCAAAGTAATTTTTTTCTTTTTGCAGTCTCTGGTTTTGATTTCTTTGGTTTTCATATCACAATCTCTTTGCACAAAACGTAGTCATCAGTCAAGACTGATCAATTTTTATTACATTTTGACTATCTGTCTACAACCTATGGATAGATACACAGATAGATTAATAGATAGACAGATGGATAGATGGATAGATATTCCATTGTAAGCCTGACATAGATATTGCATTTTATATAGTCAGAGTAAAAATGTAATGAAAATAGTTTATGCATGTAGATAAGAATTTCAGAGAAGGTTCCCAAGAGTCATTTGATGTTAATAAATGCAAATTATATTGAAAATAAGTTAATAAACTACTTCACTCAAAACTATATGTTGTCAGTGCAATAAATAATAATAAAACATTGAAGGAATACAACAAATATTGTTTTTACTGGAGTGATATTGTCACATTATGCTTTTTGTACTGGAATTTGATCCAAAATGTTTAGACTGGTAACATAATAACATTTTCTAAAGAATTGAACTAAATTCAGTGGGTCATGTAATGTAGAGTCACAGGTTTACATATTATTTTGTTGCATGTACTTCAGCTTTGATGTTGATATGACATAATTCAGTAATGTTTTCCACAGAAACTTTTCAATATAGTTTTTTATTATCTGCACATTTCACAATTTCTGTACTACTAGGCTAGCATTTGAACATTGATCACAACAGTAAGTGTTGTTGGTGTGTTTATCTCACAATACAAGGTATATCCCAATAGGAGTAGAAGACCAATGGAAAAAATATATGATTGTGACAAGAGTACCCATGGGTCTCAAGCATTTACACTGTTTAAGTGTCACTTTTGACTTTTGAACATGGATGCAGACTTATTGAGCATAGTCTATGAGGACTCAGCACTGATGGTTGAGGGTAGAAAAAGAAGGAGGAAGATAAACGTAAGGGGAGGGAAGATTTAATTTTTCTGCATTTGAATGCGGAAGGGCTCTGTTACCATGTAATGAGGGAAAGAATTTTGAGATGGGGAGGTAATGTTGCATTTCTGCAGGACATAAGAAATGCAAATGACAAGGTTGGGAAATAGATGTTGAAATTAAGTCAGGTCTAACTCAGTTAAGAGAGGAAAGAAAATGGATGTTCTGATCATGATCCAGAAAGCCATGTTACCTGTGGTACATTTTAAAGAGGAAGAAAACAACTTGAATAAACATATACTTGGTGAGCAGAAACACTGAGAAGAAGAAAAAGGAGGAGGAGAAGGTAGAAATGTGGATGCATATATGTCCCTACTTTGGACAACTCCAATTTGTTCATGAACTTTAAAAAACAATAGAAATGGAATACTGTACTGTATGATAGAATGTTACTAACTGAAGACTTCAGTGTGACAGTAAATTATGTATTAGATAAAATGCACAGTAGGCCAGAACTGTACAGGAGGGCAGTGTAATTGTTGCTTAAGTAGGAATAACAAAAGTGCTAAACAGATATTTGGATACACAATTTCCTCATCAAAAGTATTTTTCAAGAAGTTATAGCTCACAAAGACATTAAATTAACAGATTATTTTCATAAGGGAAATCTACTAGAGGTAATATTTTTGGACACTGGCTAATGATAGTTATTGGACTGTGTGTACACTAGTGTGGAGGTCACAAGGCAAACCATGATGGATGTTGAAAAGTAGTGGAGATGGGGACAGCGTCTAAGAATGTGAAAGAGAAGAAGTGAGGAAGAAATAAGGATTAATAATGAGGTATGATGTAATCCACATAGAACTTGCTTAGGGTTTATTAGTGCTAGGATGAAAGTACCTGTGCATTGAAGGGAAAAGTAAGGGGCAAAAGGGATATTAAAATGGAAAAGAAAGAACTGAAAGAATAGAACATAATGTTGAAGAAGTTACATACAATACAAGATGTAAAGTTAGCAGGGCAAGAGGAGGAGAAACAAGGAATAGAAATGTAATCATTGATGATGAAAATGATTGACTTAGATAAAATCAAACAAGTCAAAGGGTTGAATGAGGCATCAACATATGGGAGGGGATCAGGGTTAGAAAAGGTTTATAGTTTTCCACTGTTATATTAAAGAGAGGAGGGTAGAGTACCAAATATGGTCCTTGACAGGGGAAATGGGAGCAGTAGTTCATAACAAAAAGGGTTACAGTAATTGTGGTGCAGTTAGATAGGACATTCGTAAAACTTAAAAAGGCCTAATAAAGGATCTCTCTGGATAAGGGAAGGAAAAAAGTAATGGATGGAGAAATTGTGCTAGAACAATTAATATTGACAGTGTGGAAGCTCAGAAGATGTAAGTCTCTATGGGCAAATGGAGATAATGGAAATGTTTTCAATGTTAATTTAAAAAAAAGTTAAATTTAATGTCAATCCTTTCATGGTGCAGATAATATACAAAAAGAAACACCCTAAATTTTCTCAGTAAATGTGTTGCCTTAAAATAAAACTTTATTAGATTGTAACAAATGTAAAAGACATATAATTGAAATGTTTTATATAAACTGTATGATCCATGTCAACCAATTATTAGTGTAATCCATTCTCTTCTTTAAAGTACTTTTAAAATTAAGCAATTCATTGATGCCTGATTTTCTAAAACATCTAGCTTAACTTGCCAGAGATCTTCTTTAGAACCCCAAACATTTTCAATATTAGTACCCCAAGAGTCCAACCTAACAGTCCCCAGGAATCAGCAAACTTCTATGCAAGAATAGCTTATCTTGCACAGAAGGGACTGTTCCCGTTCAGCACGGCAGCATGCCATGCATATGTATGAAGGCATGCTGCCATGCACTAACACGGACAGGGTTCTGTGTATGAGTGCTCAGCTCTCACAATACACACACACTCTGCACTCAATAATTGCCATATAGCAATTCAGAAGCAGCAAGAGTTATGTATCCGCAGACACTACTGTTAGTCTGTGGAGCATACCTCACATTTAGTTATGTAATGTATCAATCTATTTGTTTACCAGAAAGGTTCACTGGGCTGGACCAAAAGTGAATGAAAAAGCATTAAAATCTGTCCCTATTTGTCCCCTTATCAGTCAAGGCTTTCCCCAGATCGTTGCTGCAGAAAGAAATGTGCATACCTCTACAGTAAAAAAATTAAACACATCTATTTAATTTTTTTTCTGTCTGCAATAAAGTTTAAGCATAGCTGAGCATGTGTGCCTACCGCACTGCTATGCTTAGCCTAGCTATACATCACAAGGAGCTAAATAGGAATATACTTCAGACATCAACAATGCAGAAATAGTGAAGTGGTTAGATTATTTGTTTTACAAGTAGTTGTTCCCAGTTCTATCCCCACTGAAGCCAATTTGCATTTTACATGTGAAAGCAGTACACACACACACACACACACACACACACACACACACACACACACACACACACACATATATATATATATATATATATATATATATATATATATATATATATATATATAGCTATAGATATATATATATATATATATAAAAAAATATGCCCATAACATGTAGTGGAGTCTTACCTCAGCACCATAACTCTCAACCTCTTAGTGCAAAGGGACGTAATGTAAGTATTGTAGTTATAAATGTAGAATGTTGCTACAGTAACAGGGTTTGTGTCAGCATACATGTTTTAAAGGAAGGCAGTTCTAAAACTGAAATGTACGCCATCAGTTACTGACAGACATCATAAAATCATCATAGTGAAGTACCCACAAATCACAGTAATGATTCAGTAGAATACAGCAGAAATATGAGTAATAAACCTGGACAGTCTGAAACAATCTGGTTAGTCGAGAGGTATACACAGAAATTGTTTGTGCAAGAAATGTGGACCAAGCCTGACAAATGGGTGTTTAAAGCCATGAAAATGGGGATATATCCCAAATACTGGAGAAGATAAGTTCACACAGTTGATGCAGTCACACCCACCTGTCTGTCCTAACATATATTAACTGGAGGAGCACAAGTCCCTAGCCCATGTACTTCCCACTAGTTACTGACATACATCTTCACAGCATCCCACTGCTTTGTCAGAAATACACAACACATATGGTGGCCAGGCAACAGTATATCTGACAAATATCTGGACATAATATCACACTAGGGAAAGTACACTGAGCTGCTAGGCATGTCACCAAGCACTGTCTAAACTACAGGCAGACTGCCACAACACTAACCCAATTTTCCTATGGGGGAATACACATGTAATTGCAAATATAGCAGACACTACAGGGATGTAACAGCATGTAGTAACAGGCACCAGTGTGAAAGTGCATACCCACAACCAATCTCAACACAGTCACAGTCACATAATGGTAAGCCTAATTAATAGTACAGTATATGGACTGTGTGAACAAAACCCATCATCATGTTTGCCACTCACACACACTACCCCTAAAAATACTGGCTCAATTCGCAGTTTAGTCTGATGCCTGACTGTGGTATGGGACATGTCTCAGTCTGGCCCTGCAAACATATAAGCTGATAGGATACCAGAAACTGGAGCAGCATGCAATGTCAGATAGAAAAGGACCAAGAACACTGACAGCTACCCCACTCTGTACACAGGCCAAATAACATATTCACAGTACATTGCTACACAATACTGACACTCTGTCAACAATCACCATAAGTACACAGACCTCACTACTGTACAGACTACAATGGAATGTCCAGGTTTTGTTCTCAAATATAAGGCCTGCTATACATAACATGACTGGCAGTCTGATATGTCACTGGGTTGATATCAGGAGTGATGTCAGTAAATAATGATATACCATACATATCCTCCTCTTACTGCATGACATATGGACAAAGGGTGACAGAGTTTGGGGATAGAGGCAGAAACACAGGGCCATTATTGACATATTGCTGTTATAAACTGAGAAAATTGCTGGTGTAGCATGGTTTGTTGTAACAAATATCTTCTGAGGGATATGAAGTCAGAAACACACATGGATGTTACCATTTTCTGACTGCAATCCTCAGAGTATGCTACTGAATTTATAAAGACAAAAAAATGTGTGAACAACACACCAAATCTAAGACTTCAGAGTCTGGCCAGTCTGCAGATAGCCTACAGATGAGAATTTTTTCAACCATATAACACTGTCATGTCAGACTTTAAATCATGCAGAACAGCCATATCCACATAAACCCTGTTAAACTAACATTGCTTCAAATGTATAACAGCAATACTTCCATTCTGTTCCCATGTCTGGAACAGCCTCCCCCAGTTTGTTGGACTGTCTCCACAGTGTTTGTTGTAAGAGGCATTTCCAACTACCCTCTGTGGTGCTGTTTGTCAGACACCCACATGAAGTCCTGCTCCCAGTGAAGGAAAAAGGCCAATGTCCACATGAAGTGCATAGTTATAGGAGTTTGTTTCCATGCAATTGGCTATAGGAATGAAACCACAGCTGTTCCACATGCAACTAGCAAGTGGGGGACTCCAATTCATGCACTGGCCATCTGCTGATCACGAGCATTACCTACAAAAGTCAAGTTGCTGCCTATGCAAAACAGATGTATTTTTCTACATCTACCAGAGAGATAGAGAAAGAAAGAAAGAAAGAAAACAAAAAGCAAGACCATCACAACCAGACTGCAAAAAAAAAAAAAAATCTGTGAGACACGCCTGCCTACCTGTGAAATACATCAGCTGAAACAGTAAAAAAAAAAGGTATGTGAAACAATCATGTAATGGAATGCAGTAAGTGGTATGTAAAACAGGTAAATAAGAAATTCAATAAACATTTCTCAACATTTTCTGTACTGATATACTGCTGATCAGAACCTATGGTCATAGCATCTGTGTCTGTCTTTAGTGACATAGAATACAGCTCACGACCCTGAGTCAGTCACATATGACTACTACTGGAGTGTGGATTGAACAATACTAACTACGACTCTCCTAGGCCAGCTACTGGGATGTCGCATATATCCATATGTTAATAGTGAGTACTAGTATGATATACATGTCTGTATCAGAAATGTGGGGGCCTGTACAGGGTATTTGCATAGTGAAATACTGTTGCAGCTGTGTGTGCTGAAATGCACATGATATGATGAGCTCATACCATTCAACCATCCAATGTTAACTGACCATATTTGTGCCTCAGGTTTGTAGTTATGTACTAAAACAGTTGTGTAATGTCTAGCAAAGAATTGGCAACCTGTCAACAGTGACATTATAACATATCCTTACATTTCATTTGGCTGTTCCCGTTAGGGGTCGCCACAGCAGATCATCTGACTGCATGTCTTCCAGCCCAGCATCTTGCTCTTTCACACCAACCAGCTGTATGTCTGCTATCAACACCTTATCTCAGGCCTTCCTCTTTTCATCTTACCCAGCAGCCTCATACTTTCACAAATATACTCAGTATACCTACTCATCACATGTCCAAACAAACATAATCCTGCCATTCTCTGCCTTTGGCACCAAGCCATCCAACCGGGGCTGATCACCTAACATACATGTACCTAACTCCTGTACACCCTCATCACACCCAGTGCAAATCTTAATGTCATTAACTTTGCCTCATCCACCTCTGACTCCTGTCTTATTTTTCAATGCCACTGTCTACAACCCATATAACACAGTTGGGCTCCCCACCCTCCTGTAGACCTTTACTGTCACTCTTAATGGTACTTGTCTGTCACAAACCACACCTGACACTTCTCTCCACCACCTGCATCCTGCCTGCCCTCTCTTCATTACCTCTCCCCCACAGTCCCCATTACTCTGAACTGTTGTTCCAAAGTATTTAAATGTATCCATCTTTGCAAACTGTACTCCCTGCATCCTCACCATTGCTCCATCCTCCCTTCATTCACACACATATATTCAGTCTTAGTCCTGCTGACCAACATTCCTCCCTTTTCTAGACCATAAGTCAACCTCTCTAGGGACTCCTCAACCTGTTCCCTACTCTCACTACAGAACACAATGTCATCTGCAAACATCACAGTCAACAGGGACCCCTCTCTGATCATGTCTGTCAGGCTGTCCACAACACTGCAAATGAAAAAGGACTCACAGCTGCTCCCTGATGTACTTCCACCTCCACCTTAAATGCACCCGTCACTCCCAAACCAGAACTCACTGCTGTCACAGTAGCCTTGTACATATTCTGTAGCATTCTTACAGATTCATAGGTTCATAGGTTCATAGTAGGTAGTAGGCTATTGGCCTTAGGTCCTATATAAGCCTAGCCAAAAGGTACCCTGGCTTTCGCCACCCAAGAAAATTATTTTCCTGTGCCACTGTCGAGAAGAGCCACAGAAGTGATCCCCAGGGTGAATTTCCTATCTCCCATCCAATCATCAAGATTTTTATTGAAGAGTGCTAACGAGGAGCTTTGTTTGATATAGATAGGTAGTTTGTTCCAGAGTATGGAAAGTCTCTGGGACAGTAATCTATCCCTCCAGCATGTTCTGTTTATTGTGGTGACAAGGTTTAGGTCCCTAGAGCATGTAGCTTGTAGGGACTGGGATTTCTTGAAGTGGAGCATGTCTAAAAGCTTTGGGTTTGGCATAGCTTTGTGTGTTAGGCAGAGATCACCTCTGAGTAGTCAATATGTGACAGAGTAAAGCTGCAGTTTTTTGAGACGGTCTGCATAGGGCATCTGTTTGAGGCCAGTAATCCTCTTTGTGAGGTATGTCTGTGGCCTTTCCAGTTGTTGTAGATGTCTTGTGAGGTACATACCAAAAGGGGCATTGCCCTCTATAATGGGTCTAATGAGTGATGAGTAGAGGGAAACAATGACCTCTTTTTTCCTGGATGAGAAACCTTTTGTGATGAGGTGTGCCATGTAGAAGGATTTCCTGACTACTGTGGTGATGTGATTATCAAAGCAGAGACTACTGTCCACCTGTGTCCCAAGGACTCTTATCACACTTTTGGTGTTAATTAGACTACCACCTATGTGGTAGTTCATGGGTACAGAGTTTTTACCAAAAGGGATGACATTGCACTTTTTCGCATTGAGCTTGAGGCCACGGCTTTGACACCAGGCATCTGTCTCAGCGAGGCCCTTTTGTAGGATGTCCACATCTTTTGGAGTTTTGATTATGGCTCCTAGTTTGCAGTCACCTGCAAACTTCATTAGCCAAAAAACTTCTGTGTTAGCCTGTACTTCAGAGAAGTAGATTACCAAACAGGAGAGGACCCAGGACTGAACCCTGTGGTTCTCCACCTGTCACTGATCTGAAGTTGGATTTGGAGTCTGCTACTTTCACAGTGTGGGTTTTGTCAGTGAGCCAGTTGGCAACCCATCTTGTGACAGGGATTTATACCTAGTTTAGTGAGTTTATCTATAATTCCAGAGTGGGGGATGGTGTCAAAAGCCTTGGTGAGATCTAGATAGGCTGTGTGAACCACCTGACCCTCATCTACGGCTTTGCTGACTGCTTTAAAGAAGTCTGTCAGGTTTAGAAGACATGGTCTGCCTTTTGCAAACCTGAACTGGGTTGGGTCCTGAGTTTGGAGATTACCAATGTCATTCTTTATAAGTTCCATGATGATACGCTCCATAGCCTTGCAGACCAGGCTTTTTAGGCTGATAGGGCAGTAGTTTCTGGGGTCTGTGGTGGCTCCCCCTTTGGGGAGTGGGATAACCATCACTGTGCGCCATTCAGTGGGCACATAGCCTGAGGTGAGGCTATGATTGAACATGGTACTTAAGTGGGGTGCCAGATCATTCTGTAGTTCATGTAGAACACAGCCTGGGATGTTGTCAGGTCCCATGGATGCTGTGTTCTTGGCTTTGGATAGTGTGTTTTTTACCTGTGCAGCCATGATTACAGGAACTTTGCATTCTTCTGGTATAGAGATGGGCCCTTTAGGGGATGACAGGGAGGTAAAGTTAGCACTCAACCTATCTGCCAGTATTTTGGCAATATCAGTTGGTTCTGTATATTTAGTGCCATTGTGCTGTAACTCAGAGCAGATCTGAGTGCTGCCACTGAGATTCTTGAGAGAGTTATAGAATGCTTTGTGGTTATCTTTAGAGTCAATGGCGATTTTGTTTTCGTAACTAGCTTTGGAGGATTTTATGAGGGATCTCAGCTTCTTACTGAGGCTGAACAGGGAGTTTCTCCAATCGTGGGATTTTACTCTTTTTTGCAACAGTTTCTTTCTTTTGTTGTAGAGTTTGTTTATGGCAGGAGACCACCAGGTTGGCTTCCTTTTTTGGAGGATAGCATCTTGGTCCTGTTAGGGATTGCACAATCCATGCACTTGTGTAAGTGCTTATAAAGTGCATTTGTGTAGGATTCAGCAGTCATACCTCTATTGTCCATCAGCATGGGTGTCATGAAGTTTGCCATTTCTGTCTTAAGAAGCGTGAAGGTGTGGCATGAATTATAGCCTGGTAATGCAGGGATACTGTCTGGAGCCTTGAACCAGGTCTCTGTCACTGCACAGATACCGATGTTCTCCATTTTAAGGAGTACCTCGAGTGAGTGCATTTTGAGGTTTAGACTTCTAGCATTGAGTAGCAATACCTTCAGATTCTTCTTGCTTGTACCTGTTACAGTGGTGAATTTGTCATTTGAACCTTGCCTAAAAAAGGCACTATAGGGGTGGCTAGAGCCTTATCCAGTATCCGGAATCCCAGGGGCAACAGGTGCAGGCCATCTCTGGCAAAGCATCGTGGTTTGTCGATCATGTCATCCCAGGCAGACAGATACTGGATCCCCTTAGAATGACACCAGAAGCTTAGCCAGTTGCTGAAGTCAATCATTTTGTCCTTGTACTGTGGTATCATTCTGGGTGATGGCAGGATGCTACTCAGGGCTAGGGTCATACCTGCCTGGGCTACAAGATCGGACAGCTCCTCCATGTCACTTTTCATGTAGTCCAGGGAGGTACGTCTCAGGTCATGTACACCAACATGGACCATGTTAGAGTCATATTTGTACTTGTAGTGGAGTGACCTGAGTGCATGTGTTATGTGGCGGATCCTGGCACCCAACAGGCAGCTGACAGTAACTTTCTCCTTGTTTAGCCTGGTGAGTGGAACATCAGTGTGCCTGACTATAGAGTCACCTATGACTAGAGTGTTGGGTACGTTGTTATGCCTTATGGGCTGTGGTTGAGTGGCATACTGAGTTTGTGGGCTGTGTCATTTGGGTTGTGTTGGGGGGGTAGATGTTGCTTGTGTTTCTGCTTTGGAGGTCCCTGTTGCTTGGGCAGGTTTTTACTGAGAGCCTCCGTGAATGTAGGTGTGTGTTTTGTGTTTCTATGTGTGTGTTTTGGTGGTGTAGGTTTTGAGGGACTATGTGCTGAGTGTGGTACGGTGCAAGTGTTTACCTTCTCCTCTTGACTGTTTAGTCCAGTCTTAGGTGAAGAGAGCTTTGCTTCCAGTTTGGCTATATAAGTGCATCTCTCACAGGGTGCAGTGTTGGGTGGTAGGAGGAGATGGTTGTCTGTGTACATGAGGCAATTGCTGCATTGCCCCAAGATGCCCAGATTCATCACGTAAACAGGAGAAAACACCGGGAGCCGAACCTTAGACATGCCTGGATAGGTGCTTATTTGTTAAGTACTAGAAACTGTTTTCCTCTAGACAGTGAGGAAAGTTGAGTGCTGTAGTAATTTGTAGCTTATTTAGTGCTTACAATATGTTCTGACCAAGTGCTGAGCTCAAAGAAACAGACTTGAATGCTGAAACAAAAAAAATGGCTAGTTCTAAGAAACAAAATGAAGCTAGAAGGCTTCCCTCCAACACAGAAAGGTTTGGGGACTTAGAAGCCCACAAATAGTCCTGAATGCAGCAAATCTGTATCCAGACTAGACTACCCACAGGAAAGGCAGGAAACAAGCTTAGACATTTTTTTTTTTTTTTTTTTTTAAGTGGAAAGAGAGAAAGGAGGAGCAGAAACTAAGCTGATTGGCCTTCTCAAATGTTCTCCCTGTATTAGCTAGAATGAAGTAATAACACTAGACTGGGAGGAGGGTCCCAGATCAAAATTACAGTAGGGGCGGGCAACTGCAAAGCCACCAACTATAAGAACAGCATACCAATAGGAAGGGAGGGTAGGAAACAAACTGCAGCAATGTTTCTCACAGCAGAAAAGCAGTAGTGAGCCTTTAAATGAAAATTCCTCTGCCACTCCTGACCTCCTCATAGAATACCACAACTCCCCTCTAGGCATCCTGTCATATGCTATCTGTATGTCCACAAAGACACAATGCAGCTACTTCTGACCTTGTCTGTATGTCTCCATCAACACTTTCATAGTAAACATCACATCTGTAGTGATCTTTCCTGGAATGAAACCATACTCCTGATCTGTAATCCTCACCTCCCTTCTTACCCTAGCTTCCACCACCCTTTACCATTACCACATGCTGTGACTGATCAATGTTATCCCTCTGTAGTTACTACAGCTGTGCACACCACCATTATTCTAAAAATAAAAATTATATATATATATATATATATATATATATATATATATATATATATATATATATACACACACACACACACACACACACACACACACATATATATATATATATATATATATATATATATATATACATATACATACATATCCTCCAGGGTATGACTGCGAATGCAAAGGCTACCCAATTATCAAATTATGTACGTGTGTTACAACAATGTGAAGACAGTGTCACTAATGTTGGTTCATAGCCCACCATGTAGTTGTGGCATCCTCCACATGTTGGCCCCTATCAGGTTGACAGGAATGACTGAGCAACAAAAGTGTTATGACAGTGTGCCATACTAACATAGAACAGAAATGTATAGCAGTTATTACCTGTGCAGATGTATGCATGTATGGGTAGGTGTACCTGGCTGCCTCATAACATCTGACATGGGATGCAAAACAGCATGTAACTGAGCTGTAAATGTTGTACACATGTGTAATGTTAGTGTGTGTGCATCCAGCAGAGTTACACTTCCACAGCTAATGGTTGTTGCATTGCCCTGACACAGATGTGAGTACTGCCATAAGCAGGAGTATCACATAGGGAATAGAGAGGTGTCCAACTGTGTTATGACCTTGTGTCCATGCCTACTACAAACATTTATATGACCAGCCACATAGCTGTATGGCCTCAGCAGTACCTAACTTGTATAACCTGTCTCAACCAAAGTAGAGTAAACCCTTTTGCTGGACAGCATTAGTGCACAAAGCCATAATGGGATGCTATATTGGCTGTAGAGGGGACAGTAGGAGCAGCCACCAACTGTTCAGCATGTCATCCTTTATCTGGACGACCATAGTAGGTCACAGGTGGATTGCTGTAAGGCTGACTATGAGTATAAATTGGACACATCCACTGTGGACAACCAGAAGGCCATCTTCACATATGTCTGCAGTCTCTTAAGCAACAATCCAGACCACCCTGTAATGGAGGTCAGTCATAGCACATACACACACACACCATAGCTACAGCCAACCAGCTGCAGACACCTTTAGGCCAAACATCACCACCCTGGCTCATCATCAGTATATGTGGATATGCACACCACACGCACCACTACCCTCATCATCATGGATCAGGTGCAAACTGCCTAGTTAAACATAGAAATAGCAAGTCACCTTGGGGACTGAAAACCTTCCAGTCCGCATCTTACACAAACTCAGATATATGCTTCCAGCTCCATTACATACTGTATGCAAGCCAAGCCTGAGAAGCTTTGGCAGCCCATCTGCAAGGAACACAGACACTGTCACCATTCTACACAAATGTGAATGGTGGTTTATGAAATGTACTGGTCCTCATAGGGGGGAATATGACACAACAGGACCAGGTGTGCAATGCATGTTCATACAGTGCTACATCTCATGTGTTTGTATATAGTGTACACTGCTGATAATTAGTCATGTGCTGTCTCTGTAAAGAATTCTGTGCAATGTCTGAGGTCCTGTGATGTGTTTCCCTGTTTATGTCTTCCAGGTGCTATGCTGAGGCAGCCAGACTACAATGAGTAGGAGACTTGGGCCATAACTGAGGCCATCCTGCAGAACTATACCATCCTTTTTGGTCAGGGTCAACAAAACCACTGGTGCCAAACTGCACTGTGGGATGAAATTGTCCAAACTGTGAACAACTTGGGCCACCATGGCCGCACAAATGATCAGGTGCGTCATAGAGCAAGTGACCTGATTCAGCATGCCCGGCAATGGGCTGCTGCTGTAGTGAGGGACCATTCCACTATCGGTGGGGGCCAGCTACACAGCCCCCTCTTATGGCAGTGGAGGAGCTCCTGGCCAACTTGGGGTAGCCCCCACAAGAAGATCTACACAATAACTTTCAGTTGTGGAGGTGGGTGGTACCCAGGCAACAGGCGAGGAGTGTCCATGTAAGCCAAAAATGCACATCAGTGCACTGAGATTGCATTACAACTGTGTTCTATAGTGTCTTGAGATGCATAGGTAGGGGAAAAATACTACCACCATAACTGCTATATCACTCCCACTACTAAAATGGTACTGTCTAACACCTTCCTCATTCATTGTCTCCTATATGATGCCACACTTCTTATCAACCTTCAATCTTCCCTAAAAATAAAGCTATCCTCTAGTTATCAGAAAATGTCTAAGTTTGCTACCAGCTATAAATCCAAATACCACCACTGCAATGCTCTATGCAAACTAAATTTGCTTGAGCTTCCCAATCATCTTATCTATATTCAACTTACTCATGCCCATAAACTCGTCTGTAATCCCTTCATCTACCCCTCCCTTGCATCATCCTTCAAAATGCAGATACCCAACAGACTTCTAAGATCCAATAACCAGAATTTTCATTAACTGCACAAGCTTGCTCATCCTCTAGGCAGAGACCTACTTTCCTTTTCCTAACTCACCTCTGGAAATCCCTGCCATCTCTTATTGGTACTACAGACAACCAATCTTCCTTTAAGACTGTGCTTCATTCCCATCTCAAAAGCCTCTGGGAATGTGCCTGCTCTCATCACACATGACTCACTTGTTTTTCCCCATTTCTCACACTCCTTTTTGTATTCATCATACTGAGCTTCTCTGACTACTACCATCTTCATTTGTCTCATTTACTCGTACTCTTGCTCTACTTTTTTTTCTTTTTTGTTATTGTCCCACCCTTCTTAGATTCAACAATTTCACTTCTTATCACCCATCCCACTTTAGCTATGCTACGATTTCATGTAAAACTGTAATGTCAACCTTGTGTTATTCCACATTCTAACAAATGTAACAGAAATATCAGCAATGTGGTTTTCTTATTCTAGTTGACTTATATATGTGTGTAATTTTACCTTTTACATTTGTAACCGTATTTTCACTGCAATTGTAGATTTTTTATAATGTTATGTAATACAATTATTCTTCAATACTATTGCATAACAGTAAATGCATTGTCTTCATATTATATTATTGTTCACGGAGATTTTCTTCATGGGACTCCATTGAAAGCAGGCTCTTCTTGGACCAATGGACTATCCTGGTAAACTGTAAAATAGATAAATTAATAAAATCAGTGGGTGGGGTTTAGCTATGCACACAAGTGCACATCTATGGTGAATGACAGCAAATTGTGTAATATCATAGTTAATACTGTACCTGTGCATAAATGTAGCATTAATTGTGGACCAATGCATATTGTTCATAGGCTAGTACTAGGCTAAGTCCCCTTGTGGGCCATTTTAAGCCTAGCCAGTTACCCCATGTCAGAATCAAACCCTGCACCTTTTGTTTGTAAGGCAGACACCTTAACCATTATGCCAATCTCCTACCCAAAGTCTGATATGTAACCTAACCTCATATTTTTAAGGAAAGGTGCAGGTAGCTATGCACACAAGTGCACATCTATGGTGAATGACAGCAAATTGTGTAATATCATAGTTAATACTGTACCTGTGCATAAATGTAGCATTAATTGTGGACCAATGCATATTGTTCATAGGCTAGTACTAGGCTAAGTCCCCTTGTGGGCCATTTTAAGCCTAGCCAGTTACCCCATGTCAGAATCAAACCCTGCACCTTTTGTTTGTAAGGCAGACACCTTAACCATTATGCCAATCTCCTACCCAAAGTCTGATATGTAACCTAACCTCATATTTTTAAGGAAAGGTGCAGGCCTTGATGAGATTTGAACTCATGACTCCTGGTTTACTAGACCAATGCTCAAACCCCTAAGCTACAAGGCCTACGTACATCAGCTAACAATACCTCTCCCTTCCTACTACCTAGGTCCCTCAACTCTACATGAGGTACAACAGCCTGAAGCCAGTGAGTATGAGATTTTACTGTTTTGCCTCACCAGTACCCCAGGCATGTAAAGGTGTTACACACAGCCATCTGGCAATATCTGCATGATCACTTGTAGTGAGGTTCACTGCCTAATATCACAGTGGATATCACAGGGGCCTATTTGCATGTGATGTCATATATCTGTAGCATACCTACCTCACAAACCTGTCATTGCAGGACATCTGAATAAAGATTGGCAAAATACAGGGACAAAGGGCCAGGAGTAGGGAAATATTGTAGACATACAGTGCATATGAAAGATGTACACATCTGTTAGAATGCCAGGTATTTCTGATACATGACAATGTGAGCACAATACAGAAGACCAAACATATATCTAACCTTTTCTGTGACCTATAATCTGTACAATACAATTGACAAACAAACAAATCTGTTAGGGGAACAAGTATGTGACATGGAAATTGTCCAAGAAACTAGATGCATATGTGGGGACAGAATGAAGCTAATACTGTGGTGCAGCACCATGTGACAAAATCACAGAAGTACTTCATATTGGATACACACCTGCCATCAGTTATGAACTCTTGCACTAACTGCAAATAACACTCAGCTCACATACAAGGATATCCCAACATAGACCCACAGTTGCCTGCTACAGCAAAAAACATGGTTAACATACAGCTTAACATGCTGCAAAGGGATCACATGTTAGAAATGTATCAGCCTGGAGAAGGTTACAGAAACATACACACAGCATTGCATATGCCATGGAACACAGTGCAGATAGTCATCAAAAGGTGTTCCAGATGTGTTGCAACAGCGAAATTATGAAGAAGTGGACATCTCTACATGTATGTAGCGGATATAATATTAATAATGTCCAGGGAGGCTGCCAGGATCCATACAGCAACACCAAAGGAGTGACAGACATCTCTGGCAAGTACTGTGTGTGTACTACATGTGACAACAATCTTATTTGGTCTTCACATGTCTTGGCTATATAGTGTGTTTGGAAGATGGCAGTTGTTCCTCACAACAAACAACATCCAGTCCTGAGTAACTTCTGGACAACAATACATCAACTTTTCAAAAAGCATGTGTATAAATGTATTAAGTTGTTATGAGATCAATGTTAAACTGTCTTTGTCCACAATTTATTCATGTTATTTTGGACATATAAAACCACTACACAACAGCAGAAGCACACTACCCACACAGTGACACAAGCTGATGGCAGTGTCCTGCTTTAGATTTGCTGTTCACAACTTTGAACTGGGGCTGTAGCCGATTTGGAGTGTATTATGACCAGTTTCAAACACCAGTCCCTTGTGGTTATAATCCTTCTGGTGTCTATCACATACCTATGTATGGGGAGGTATTTCAACATTGCAGACAGCAATGGCCCACACCTTACAACCACTGGGAAAAAGGATGGCTTCACAAGAACACAATCAACAGTCAGCAGTGTTCAACCCTGAGTCCACACCTAAATACAATACACAGTCTGTGTGGTGAACTGACGAGCACTGTGCACAGGGGATGGCTTTGCAATCTGACAGATTTGGAGGTGTTTTGCAAGGGAGAGTGTGCAAACATTGCCATGTCAAGATGTGCCATGCTGATACACACCTTCCCAAGAGTACTGAATGCTGTGATGAGATGAACAGGTGCTTTACCAAAATAGCAGTTTACAGGTGTGCACCTCTATGCAACCCAGCTATTGTAGTCATATCATGTACGATATGTGAACCCTACCTGATATGTATGTTCTTCAATTGGAGTGCACAGGTTATTTGTCATATGAAATGTTGGAAATGTTATGGCAATATCACTGGTGTCTCATGTCATCTGTCACAAAATCTCTGCATGCTAAAAAAGGTTTGTACACTTACTATATCCAATGTAAGCTTGGGAAGTTGTTTCAGTAACCACCCTTGTTTTCACATATATGTACTGCGGGTAATGCCATCTTCATATCACAGTATGACATTAAGTAGAGTCACCGATCTACTGGGCCAACCAGTAATGTATCAGACACACATAGGAGGTATGAGCAGCAGACAGGAAAGATGAACCACATATGTAGATATTCCTGGAAACTCTGTACAGTTGATAGGTATGTTCTTTATGTTTGGCCACAGTGGTATACAGATGAACAGGAGTAATGTTTACATGGGTGCAGTGTGTTGTAGTAGAAGTATCACCACCAAATAAAAACACTCACATATCCGAGTGGTGTAAATTTGTAGTTACGGTAAGTTGAAAGGTAAGCAATGCATGATGATGAGGACTGATCCAGAGTGTGTCTGCTTTGGTCTGAGTGTGTGTCATGACTGTCATCTGTTGCCTATTGTGAGGTATGTGGAATGCCTCTGGGACACCTCACATTTGTATGTGTGTGTGTGTGTGTGTGTGTGTGTGTGTGTGTGTGTGTGTGTGTGTGTGTATGTATGTGTGTGTGACTGAGTGTGTGAGATTGTGAGAGTGTGAAATTGTGAGTGTGTGAGTGTGCCACCAAACATTATAGTGCCAATAGTAATGTACATATGTTGTCTTTTTCTCACAGGTGGCCATGATGGGCGCAGTCTATCCTGCTGGGTAAGTGATATTACTTTGGTGATTCTGACCATGATGATACCCATAGTGAGGCAGAGGTGGGGTTCTCAGAGGCTGCAGCTGTGTCATCGGTTGGCATCCCACCTATATCAACCCCATCCCCACACACAGTCACATTGCCCACCCATTCCCCATCACCAGTGGCCATAATAGAAGGACAGCTGGGTGCTGGCACAGAGCAAGCAAGTGTGGTGACTATGGCAAGTGAGCGCCCAGGCACTGGCCATAGACAGAGTACTGGTGAGGTCCCACAGAGGCAGGCAGGCAGGTGTGCTCAGAGGAGAATGCCTGCCTATCCAGCCCATGTTGGAAGTGCCATTTCTGCAGTAACCAGGCACATATTTCAGTCCATAATGGATGCACAGGCAAGTAATGAATGTAACACCAGACAAGTGTACAGGCTGGTTGAAGAACATCTCCTTGGTGGCCGTGGCGATTTTCACAAACTCATTGCAGCCATACGTGAGGGCAATGAAATCACAGATAGATGGTGGGGCCAGGTTGTGGCACTCCTCCACCATGGAGTATCTGTGCTTGAATATATGGCATACAGGAGGCAGTGGCCACATGAAGGTAGCTCAGAACCACAATATCTGGGTGTGCACGTGGCTGTGCACCATCACATTCCTGTATGGGTAGTAACACCAGCACTAGAGAGGAAAGGACAGCTCATATATGACAATCGCAGGGATGTCTGTCAAACAGTTGTGACTATGCCACTGCTAGACCAGTTAATGGGATGTTTTCCATATCCATGTTACCCGTGATTATGAGTATGACATGCTTGTCTTGTAAAGCTAAGAGAACTATAGAGGGCATGTGCATAGTAAAGTACTATTGCAGATGTGTGTTGAATTGCATGTGATATATTGAATTAATAATATTCAACTGTACAGTGTTCTTCTAGACAATAAACACATTTGTGACTGATATCTGTAGTCACATACACATATACCTGTTATGTCAGCCAAACCATTGGCAGGTCTGTGAGCAATGGCATTGCAACACAATAGCCTACTTATGACTGTTGGACATCTTCCAGGTTATCACAGTGATATCAAACCCTACTGTGCAATCAACATGCTAATGTATGGTGCAGTTATATTAATACAGTATCAATATTGATGTCCCTTTTGACACCCATTTATGTGTGCCATTGTCCAGACGTACTGCTGTAACAGGTTGAGAAGTATGATTGAGCAGCAAGATGTAAATACAGTGTGCCATACTAACATACAACAGAAATGTTTACCAGGTATACCCTGAGCACATGTATGCAAGCATATGCTCAGCTGGAAGGCACAAGACTCCTCACATGGGTTTCAAGCATTCAGGTACATAGGTTGTGCATGTTGCACATGTGTGTAATATCAGTGTCAGTGCATACAACAGATATAAATGTGTACAGCTACTGGTTGTTGCATTGCCTTGACACTGATATGGGTACTAGAGTAGGCATGATTATCAGGTATTAATCATAGAAGTGTCCACCTGTGTTATGACCTCTGTCCATGCCTACCACTACCAGCTATATCAACACCTATATACAGTGGATGTCACAAGTTTACACAACCCTGTTTAAATGCCAGGTATGTGTGCTGTATGACAATCAGACCACAGACGATCATTTCATAATGTTTCTCATCTTGAATGCAACCCCTAACCTGTACAATTGCATTGAAATACAATCAAAGGTGTTTCTAGGAAGGTGAGCAATTATTGCCAAGTAAAGATGTGTCATGATGTTAGAGTCTAGCCCAAGACAGATGAATGCTGTAACCATCTCAAGAGGTGCATACACAACATATCAGTTTAAGGGTGTGCACACTCAGTCAACTGGCTTGTTGTACTGAGAATTATTTCCATATGTTTTCACAAACCTGATTGTAATGTTTTCAATCGAATTGTACAAGCTATAGGTCACACTACAGGTGGGAATTGTTATGAAATGAGTTATTGTGGTGTCATGTTCCAATTGCACAAATACCAAGCAGTGTATCAGGGATGTGTACCATTTATATCCACTAGCTATATGTACACAGCAGTACCTGATCTGTATATCCAGCTTCCACCAAGGTAGAGTAACCCCCTTTGGTGGACAGCAGCAATACACAAACCACGTAATAGGCTGCTACATTGGCTGTACAGGGACACATAGGTGCAGGCAACAACTTGGAAGCAAATCCAGCTATATCTGAGCAAGCATATAAGTTCACAGGTGACTTCCTGTAAGGCTGACTATGACTATAAATCAGACATATCCACACCACCAAGGACAATTGCAACTGTCTCAACATATATCGTAAGTCTCAGAGGAAACAACACAATTCACCCTGTATTGGGGGTAAAGAACACCTCATACACACATGCCGTGGATATAGCAACCTGCATCACACAAGTTAGGTGGGAACATCGCCACCCTGTCCACCCCAGTTGTACAGGGGATATGCACATTAACCACACTTCTCCTCTCAGCAATCTTGAGCATGTACATATTGCCTACTGATGGCAACAACAGCATATTTCCATGGGGCATAATAACATCACTGTCTGCCTCCTACTTGAACTCAGGCATGTGATTATAGCTCCATCACACATCACAGTCAGACACAAACCTGCCACCATCCAACATCCACATGAAAGATCCCCACTGTCAACCCTCTACACAGAAATTAATGAAGAATAGAGGATTATGCAATCAAGTGTCCAACATTGGGGAAATAAGATAGCTCGTGGACAGAACTGTAATGCAAGCTGCTATAGCCATGATAGCTCAGGTGGTTTTGGTGTAGTGTCGATTATTTGCAAGTAATAACCACTGTTGATGTGTACTTTGACAACCATATGACATCCTGTGACCTTTTTCCTGTTTATGTTTTCCAGGTAACATGCAGTGCTCGCCTACCAGCATTCTCTTTAGGAGAAACTAACATCATCACCCAATATGTGATTGGACATTATGCCCTGTTATTTGGATGGAAAGCAGAAGATGTGCAGGAGAGGACCGCCTTGTGGAACAGTGTGGTCCACAGGGTAAATGATGCTGGTTTGCGCAGAACTTATGAGCATGTGCAGCATCGAGCAACCAACCTCATCTCCTATGCCCATCAATGAGCTGCTGCTGTAGCGAGGGACTGGTTAGCCACAGGTGGGGGCCCAGACATCCAGCCCCCACTGACACCCACCGATGAGCTCATCATCAAAATTGTGGCACATGTCCAACACACAAGCCATGACACTGAGGGAAGCATTGTGGAGGTGAGTTGTACACACACACTGGACAAGGAGCATACAGGTAAGGGCCCAGTGGGGATTAGTACACTAATGTGTCAGACATACATCTATGTGTATTGTATCTACATGCATGTGTCAGGTTCAATTGCAGTTGTGGAGGGGGTTTTCTAATGCACAGAGGTGCACATCTATGGTGACGACAGGACATTGTGGTTAGTACTGTAGATGTGCAGACATGCTGCATCCATCCTGTACCAAGGCCACATGTGAGTCTGCTGACAATAACTCCCTCTCACAACTACCTAGGACCCTCTGGTCTGCATATGGGACAGCAGCCTGAAGCTAGTGAGTATGACATTGTTCTGTTGTTGCCTGGAAATACTCCAGGCATGTGAAGAATGTGTGATTTACTGTGCACACAACCTTCAGTAATAGCTATATTGTTTTATATAATAGCTATATTGCTTGTTGTGCATATTCACTTGTGCTGGAGTTAACTGTATTGCATCACAATGGTCACCAGTGAGGCCTAACTGATGTGAATTCAACATTCCTGTAGCATACCTCACAACTTGTCAGTGCCAAGATGTCTGGACAGAAGCCAGCAAAAAGGTCTGGACAAACAGCCTAAGGTAGCGTCATGCGTGACACATTAGTGGTAGACAGTGGATATAAATTATGTACACACCGATCTTGAAATGCTAGGTGTTCCTGTTACATACTAATTAGGACCACAGTATGAGATTCCACACCACTTCCAGCCTGTAATGTGACCCATAACAAGAACAGTTCCATAAAACCATGCATCTGGATTCATGTATTGCACCTACAAGGCTGGCCACCTGTGAGGGCAGCAGACATCATATCTGCATGATGTTTCAGTCAGGGAAGATACCTTATGCAGCCATATGTGTACACTCACTATGGCCTATTTGGGTATAATATCATATACATGGGCATTGTTAAGGCACACAGACTACTTGCAACCATGTATAGGTTACAAACATAAGGATATGCCAGACACATCTGTACAGAGGACTGTACAATGGTTTAACCTGCTGCATGTGAGACAGATGCTGTTACCACACTATATAAAGTAATGGCAGCAGGAGGTGGTCACCAGCTGTGTATGGTATACACATCAAAATGGTATAAGCCATACAAGATATGATCCTCACACACACAGTTGCCAGCATTAGGATTAGAACTCCTGCCTATCTAGGTATTCCTGCTACAGTGCTATGCAGTTATCAGACACACCACATAGCTTATACATTTCTACCTCTTCCAAAGGTACATCTAAGGTGGATTACATCAACAGGACTACTAAATTGTGGTAAAGGGAAGTGTGAAAGGTAGTACAGAGATCAAAAATGGAACAAGCCAGACAGTACATGATTCATGCACACACACACACATACACACACACACACACACACACACACACACACACACACACACACACACACACACACACACACACACACACACACACACACACACACACACACACACACACACACACACACACACACACACACACACACACCTCTTACCATAGTGCTATGTCATTATCAGAAGTGCCACAGAGTTTATAAATTTCCACTGCTTTCAAAGGTACTTCTCAGGTGGATGACATCAACAGGGCTATTAAATTGGAGTGAAGGGAAATGTAAAGGGTAGTACACAGGTGAAAAATTGTATAAGCCAGAAACTACATGATTCAAATGCACACACTTGCCAGTATTGGGATTAGAACTCCTGCCTATCTAGGTATGTCTACTATAGTGCTACAAAATTACTGCATATGTTACCGAGCTTACTGAATTTTCACATGGCCAAACCTGCTGGTAACTGCACAGCTGTGGTAAACTATTGCAGGTGGCAAACAGTCTGCCTTCTGTTCCACACATACATCATGCTAGTTCTTCCTGTTTTGCACTTCAACTAGTATTATGGCTTGGGATTTCACCAGGTTATTGTATCAAGAAGTCTGGCACACCTGGGAGCCATCAGCAGTACTTGTTCATCACAGATGTAGCCCCAGTACTTACTAGTTATGTCAACCCCTCCTGGCATATTTGTAGGATGGCTATCTGTGCTTTCACCCATTAACCTGGAACACTTGTCCATTCTGATGCACTGCTGCATCTGGCTCATGTACACAGACAACCCTCCCCACTAAACTTCAAACACTCAGACCTGTGAGGGTTATCCATATATCACCAATGTGGACATATGCACTCTCCAGCAAAGACCGGACTAGCAGTTCATGAGGATATGATCAACACCTGCACCACACCTTGTGGAACAAGTAGCTCATCATTACACCCACTTTGACAGCCATGACATACAGTGAAATGTCACACACCCACCTTCCCAGAGGCACTCAATGGACATTTACCCAAACAGCACATACCAGCAAGACAGACACCCACTCAGACATCGTGACATGGCACATGCCAAGGGCCACATATTTAACCTACACAGTGTGCCCCTCATGCTAAGCTCCTAAGGCTAACCACCTTGCACAATACAGTGTTCATGGGCATCTCAATACTGAGGCACACAGATATCACACTCACTATGTTGAACATGGAGCAGGTAGCAGCCAGATATCTATCACATGCCAGCATCTAACACATGACACAGCCAGTCATGGCATGCCACAAAAACTATGAGCACCACTCTGTATCCATGTGGGTGTGAATGACTTGACAAGATACATGGTTGAACTCTCTGATTATGTGGTCCAGGCAGGTGTGACAGTAGCTCTGGGCAGTGTACCAATTTCACCCAGAATGATGCTGTGGTACTATCAACAGATTGACTGCAACATTGGCTTACATATTATGGGGGATCCAGTACCTGTCTGCTTGGGATGACATGATTGACAGAACCCAATGACCTGCCACAGATGTCCTACATCTGTCACTTCTGGTTTCCAGGTACTGGCTAAGTGTCTTGCCACCCTATGATGCTGTCTTCCTAATGTTATTACCACCATAACAGCTACACATGTATACAATCTGAGGGTCATGTTGCTCAAAAGTAGACATCTAACTGTCAGAATGCAGTCACTCTTAGCAGTCGGAGTAGAGGACACATGTCTGCTGTAATGGAGAGGTGGTTCACAGCAGCAGACAGCAGACCTGCAGTATCAGGCTATGATGCATTCCACAGCTGTCAGTGCCCAAACATGGACCACACCACACCTCCACAGGTGGTGTTGTCTCCATATTGATTATGGCTAGGAACACCTCCAGACTAGTATCCCATCATTATGCATTGGAGATACTTCCAGTACAACTGCCTTGAGGTAATAGTGCAATCCAGACCATAGCCTGGTATGGGTCCACATCTATGTCCCTAGACTGTCAATGCACATTCCTCAACATGCTGCCATCTATGATGGTCCAAAGCAACACTGACATAGTATGATTCTTCAACTACCCCTCCATCACCTGAGGAAAGTGGCCAAGTGCCAATACAGTGGCCCAACACTTCTGGGAGTCATCATTTCCATTGCCCTGGAGCAGCTCATACTGACTCCCGGTAGAGGATGCAACAACCTTGACCTGTGTTGACTACTTTGATATGGGACTGTTGCTCATCTACAGATGTCAATCCCTGCATGGTGAGATTCACACAGGCTGTAATCAACATGGAACTTAACATGTCAGCCACACACCCCACAATGGTAACTGCCTTGCAAAACCTCTCCAAAGCTGACTTTGCAACCATGAAAACAGGGTGGATGTCTTCACTGCACTCATGGCAATGAGAAACAGCTGCATGGTTGTGGAATCATACACATAGGCACTGTACAAACAGGTACATGAATGGATGGTACTAGCCAGAGCTAACCAAACCCAGACACTGTCCTCCACACACTGGGAGACAATGTGATGGTCCCCTGCCATTACTGAAATGTACATCAGAAGGAATACACTGTTGCAGAGAAAGGTGGTGTCCCATGACTGTTGAACTCCCTTATTAGCCTCAAACACAATGTTGGCTTCCTCATGGAATCCCCTACAGGCATCTATGACAGCAGAGATGCAGCAGACACTGACAATAGTCACAACAGCCTTTGATAGTTAGATCAACAACCTCCACAGCATTAAACACAAATGCTGTGAGTTACTGCACAATGCTAATACCTATCATGAGACAACGGATATTGGCCACAGTCTTGGCAACACATTCCGTGCCAGCTTTACCCCTCTCTCCCCCCACAAATGAAGTGCTGAATAAATGCATTCTCACATGCTGTTTACCATTTCCATTCTAGGCATCTGTGTGTCACCAGGATGTGGCCCTGCAGCAAGACCATGGGGTATGGCAGTGTGGTAACACATCCACCATGTCATAGGCATGATACAGTTTATGTAAAGAAATCACCAGTCTGTAACACAGTGATTACATATGTCTCACAGATTATAGGGCTGTGGATTGTAAATAGGTATATGTTGATTTACATCTGTCGTAGACTGGAGAATGGTGGATTTTGTAGTATGGACACACCTCCGATTGCTAATAACCACAGACACAGGGGATATTCATCAATCAAACACACTGAGATTACTATTCACACACACACACACACACACACACACACACACACACACACACACACACACACACACACACACACACACACACACACACACACGCACACACACACACACACTTGCCAGTACTGAAATCCATAGGTTCCTTGCTTCATATGTGTGTAGTAGGTGAATGGGCCTGAAGGCTCTACAAGTCTAGTTCAAGAGAATACCTTGGCATCAGGCCACATGAAAATAGTCCCCAGTGTGGCTCAGGAGTATAGTTACTGAAGTGGTCCCCAGGGGTGGGTATTGTATTCCCCATCCACTCATCCAGATTTCTATTCTGGGTGGTCAGTGATTGCACTGCTTCACATGTGTATGTGATTTATAATCCATAACAAGGACAGTGTCTGGGTTGTGCACATGTCCCACATGCATGTTCTTTGAAGTGTGGAAGTGTGCTTGAGATCTCTGGGGCATGTTGTGTGGACAGACTGGTATCTTCAGAAGTAGTATTCCTGACCTCATGTGGTGAGACCTGGGTATGTAACTGAGGCAGTGATTCCACCTACATAGGCAGCATGATACGGGGATTCATTTGAGTTACTGGCATCTGTCCATACAGGTCATGTGTATAAGGCATATTATTCCCTTTGTGGAGTACATTTGCAGACTCTACAGTTTTTGCAGGTGTCCAGTGGGGAACATGGCAAAAGGGCCACTGTACACATTGATTGGGCTACTGAGGGGATGGAACAGGGTGCAATGTCCTTTTGCTTGCTGGATAACACATAGTCAGGAGATGTAACACATCATCAAAGTACTTTCTGATGTCAGTGGCACTTTTGTGGTTGACAGGCATGTAGTCTACTGCAATCACATCGTGGGTACTATCTGTGAGGCAATTTGCAGGAGAACTACCAATATAGTGGTTGCTGCCTAGCCAAGTGTGTTTGTGTATGATCCGTGGGTAGAGAGTGGTCTCTGAGTATTAGAAGAGTTGCCTATATTGTTCACTAATCCATACTGTCACATAGTTATTGCACATGACACTAGACATTGAGGGCTGTGGATTGTCTATACCAACCTCTAAGGTGTTTGACAACTGTTGGCCTTGTAATGTAGACATTGGGATATATACTAGGTCCTTAGTATAATAATTTAGCAAAACCCACCCCACAATGGGTCCTGTTATCACACAATCACACCATCACCCACACAGGATATTGATGACAGACACACACTCACTTGCCAGTACTGAGCTTCAAACCCCTACCTAGCTATTTATTGCTACTACAGTGTAAGCATTTATCACATGCACCATGGCACTTATAGAATAGATGTTGTTTCAAGGTACTTCCAAGGTGAGGAACATCACCAGCCCTTGAAAATACTGGAATTGGGTGATGTAGTGGGTGATATATTTCACAAAATATTTTGCTCTACACACACATTCATATTTGCAAGGAATAAGGTTCAAACCTCTATCTCACTACGTTGCTGGACCATTATGGTTACAGATTTACCACATGTACCACTGACCTTACATGCTCCAGGGTTTCCAACAGGTACTTCTAAGGTGAATTATATCTGCAGGACTGCTAAAGTCAGGCACTGAGAAGTGTACTGGGTGTAAATGGGATGAAAATCTTTAAGATATGGACATATATATGTACACACAAACAAACACGTGCCAGGAATGACATTCATACCCCTTTCTATGTAGTTTTTACTATTACATTGTTCTGCATTTATCACACACACCACAGAGATTATAGGGAGAGCATTCTCCAAACATACCTCTAAGGTGAGTGACATCAGCAGCAGTGCTAAAAAAGGGGTAAGGTAAGTGTAGTAAGTGTGAATGACCACAAAATCAGGTGTCTACAAAGACACACACACATGCTCACACAAACGCACACATTTTTACAGTTGCCAGGACCAGGATTAGAGAGCTGTCCAAAGGTATCTTTGAAGATGAGTGACTTCAGCAGCAGTGCTAATTGCCACAAAATCATGTGTCTACAAAGACACACACACATGCACACACACACACACACACACACACACACACACACACACACACACACACACACACACACACACACACACACACACACACTCTCTCTTTCACACAAACATTTTCGCAGTTCCCAGGATCAAGATTAGAACTCCTACCTAATTAGTTTGCTATACTATAATATTACACACTTATTGCAAGTGCCACAGAGGTTACATGGTGAAAATCTCTCCAAACGTATCTTTGAACGTGAGTGACATCAGCAGCAGTGCTAAAGGAGGGGTAAGGGAAATGTAGTAAGTGTGAATGACCACAAAATCAGGTGTCTACAAAGACACACACACACACTCTCACACAAATGCACACATTTTCACATTTGCCAGAACCCCTAGCTAACTAGTTTGCTACACTATAGTATTACACAGTTATCACAAGCACCACAGAGCTTACATTTTGGAAAGCTGTCCAAAGGTATCTTTGAAGGTAAGCGACATCAGCAGCAGTGCTAAAGGAGGGGTAAGGGAAGTGCAGTAAGTGTGAATTACCACAAAATCAGGTGTCTACAAAGACAGACACACACACACGCTCTCACAAAAATACACACATTTTCACAGTTGCCAGGATTGGAACTCTTACCTAACTTGTTTGTTACACTAGAATATTACACAGTTATCACAAGCTCCACAGAGCTTATTTGTAAGGAAGCTGTTCAAAGGTATCTTTGAAGGTGTGACATCAGCAGCAGTGCTGAATGAGGAGTAAGGAAAGTTTTGTATGTGTGAATGGCCTCAACCACATTCATCTAACACACAAACACACTCACACACAACTTAACATTTGACAGGACTGAGATTACAGCTGCTACATGTATACTTATTTGGATTGTAGTGTTACACAGTTATCACAAGCACCACTGAGACTATTGGGCTGGGGGCTAACCAAAGTTATTTCTACAGTGAATGACATCAGCACATCATGTCATATAGGCAAATGGGATGCACACTGGGTGGGAAAGGCCTCATAATAGGATTCTCTCTGTTGCTTTCTGTCTCTCTCTTCCCCATGTCTCTGTTTGTGTAAGTTTGACATATTATATTATGTTGGGCTTAGATATGTGTGAGTATTCCTATCAAGTCTGTGTGTGTGAAGTATCAATGGTGTACAGTTTGGTGTGTGTGCACAGACAGCTGTGAATAACCGATATCTGTAGTCAATTGTGTTGTGAGACATGGGCTTCATTTTTTTTAAGTGTAGGGCCATACCCAGTATGACCATCTATATTTAGTGTGTGCATCCATTCCAGGATGTGTTGAACTCCAGTTCAGGGTTTTGTGTGCTACAGCTATACCTAGAAAACTGTTTCCACAGGATATCTGTAGATAGGTTGCCAATATGGAAACACAATGGGCATAACATATGGAGGATACTGTAACTACTGCTGTCTGTGCTGCTTGTGTGACATGTTTGGTTGTAGCATAGATTTTCTGACATATGTACTGTTTTGTCATCAACTACTGACAGTTATCATTCTTTGCTCACAGTTATTTACCGGGGAAATACAGGAGGAAGGAAGCTGAGACCAATATTCTGTGCCATATAGACTACACATTCTGGCACACACCTGCCATTGTGGAGGGGTAGCTACAGACAATAGACTGCTGGTTCTGTGTAAATAGCCCAGCATCTTGTTAGTATCCTGGCTTGGGATCCCCTCCTTGTGCTTTTCTGTACTGCATGGAATTGCTATATCCTGCTGGGGCCAATCCTCTCAGCTGTACAGATACACCCAGATTATCCATAGGCAGGACTGGTATATCTGGTCCGTTTATCTTCACATTGTGGTTTACAAGCAGTTTTGTGGCTATTCTTTCATGGGTTTGCAGTCAGGAAGTAGTATGGGCAGACATTAGAGTTTCAGACTTCACACACTCCATGACATCCATGCTTCTACACCCCCCTCTGTTATTCTCTCCTCTTCCTAACATTATGTAAGCAATAGCTCAGAGGTATCCCTATAGTTGGGCCTTTATTCCAGTAGTATTTATGGTCTGGTCCACAGTCCTTGCAGTAGGATATGGGGAGGCATGCTACTGGCATTTGTCAACATGGCATTGCATTTTTATTCTGTTTACTGTGTTAGATTGTTAGTTGGGACCCACTGACATTCCATACATTGGCATTATGTGAGAGGCATGGGCCTTTGCCAGAGGACTGTAGGCAATTTGAGAGTACTGCAGGCCATCTGTCATTGCATTTCTACATGGGATTGTGGTGGGGGTGCACACCTGCAAACTTTAAACATTTGCAATGACTGTTCTGGTATTTCGGTTACTCTGCTGGCTTCCGTTTCATATTGTATTGTGACATATCATGCAGAAAGGAGGCATGTCAATAGAGTACACATGTTAGATCTTAATGACATAAACTTCAGTTTCAGATTTCTTACCATTCAGAACTAGAATGCAAATGCCAGACCTGTTGTATGTCTGTGTAGGTCTGGTGGGGGGCTGTTCAACATTGCCATCATTTGGGGGCCTTAGCTCAGCCTTTCTTTATGGTCATCTGCACCTCTCCTGCTGAGCGAAGCTGGTGGTGGGTATGTGACCCTCACTGACAGCCATGTGTGCGAACTATTGACACCCACAGTTATTTGGGCCATGACATGTACTGCAGTGGGCGTTATCACCTTCTGTAGTGCTGACTAGTATATTGACACTAGTATTTGTTGTAAATTTCCTGCTGTCCCATATAGCTGTCTGCTGCTTTCCCATTCAGCCACTCATTTCCCTTGCATGCTTGTATCCATATAATACATACAACTCTGAGGACATAGTACACCATTCAGTAATTGATAGGAAGGGTAAGTTACTTGTTGCTGGCCAGCATTGAGGATGGTTCTGGAGGGCTGACTATGTCGGATGCACGTAGTACACTTCCTATATATGGCAAAGCACAGGTAGTGTCATGTTTGGCATCCCTTTTACTGTGTGTGCGAGTCAGAGAGAGGTATCAGTCCATGGGTTCCTACAGTGTCAGTGTGTGTGCTATGCAATGCCTCTCTGCCAAGGCCTGAGCATACTGGGCATGCCTCCTTCTGCCTACAGGGGCAGGCTCTGGATGTTCATCTTCCAAGTCCCTCTGTGCCTGTGCTGGCCTTGGCAATCGTGAGGGGGCTGTGTGGCCCTGCCCCATGCTGTTCCTGCTCCAGCTGTTTCCGCAGGATCACACTGTGTAGCATGGCACATACTATGAACATTTGTGTACATGTAGCTGGAGAGTACCGCAAGGCTTCACTGGATATGTCAAGGCAGCATACCCGTGACTTGAGCATCCCAAACACATGCTCTACAATGATCCAGGCTTGTGCATGTGCCTCATTATGATGTTCTTGTTTGGGTGTGTATACATTTCTGATGGGTGTCATCAGCCACGGCTTCAGTGCATAGCCAGCATCCCCACTAGATGGCCATATGGGATGCCCCACTGGCAAACACCTGATACAGCTGTGAGCAATGCCAGATGTGGGAGTTATGAAAGCTTCCAGGGCTGCTGGCACAAACATTCATGGTAATGCCCTGGGCATCACACTTGACCTGGCAGTTGATTGAGGGGAAGCCCTTGCAGTTTATATAGACCCTACCCCGCTCATCGGGTGGTGCTTTGATATGGATGTGCATGCAGTCTATAGCAGCAACTACCTCAGGGTATTCTGCTATACGGTGGAAGAGATGCATACTTCTGGTCAACACCTCATGGGTGGTGGGGAAATATATGTGTTCATTGGCATGTGGTGTCATGGCATCCAGGAACTGGTGGAGTACCCTGGATGCTGATGACTGTGAGACCCCCATGATATTCCCATTTGGTCTTTGGAAGGTACCTGTGGCTAGTATTCTTAAGCCTAGACATACCTTGGTATCCACTGGGATGGGTTCCCCTCTATTAGTTCTGTGTGTGAGGCATGGCTGGCACAGCTCAATGATTTGCTGTAGAATGTTCCTGTCTACCCTATAGCGCTCCACTCTCTCCAGCTCATGTAGGCTCTGGTAGGTTACCCTGCGTCTGTACACTCTTTCCTCCTCCTCACTGTGGGTTGGTTGTCAGCATTCTCCTCCTCACCACCCTCAGTCTCTAGCAGATATTGATGGAGTAAAGCAGGAGCAGCCTCTAACATTTTAGTTAGTTTGGCCAGTTAAAAAATCCCCGTCTGTGTACACTGGTGGTGTAGAGATTGTGGGAAAAGCCAGTTTGTAGGGTGTTTGCATAGTTTATAGTAGTGTGCTGGGCTGTTTCATGTCTAAGTGGTTGATTCTGATGCATTCCATCTGCCAGCTATGCTAGTTCTCCTTGACTGCCTTCCTACTGCTGTTTCACCTACATCCAGTCTGAAAGGTGTTTGCATAGTTTATAGTAGTGTGCTGGGCTGCTGTATGTATATTTGGCTGACTCTGATACATTCCATCTGCCAGCTATGCTAGTTCTCCTGGATTGCCTTCCTACTGTTGTTTCCTCTACATCCAGTCTGAAAGGTGTTTGCATAGTTTATATTATGTATTTGGCTGATTCTAATACATTCCACCTGCCAGCTATGCTAGTTCTCCTGGATTGCCTTCCTGCTGCTGTTTTCCCTTCCCAGTTCCACCCTATTTAAGCCCCGAGGCATGCCGTGCATACCTAGTGCTCAAATGTCAACAGTGCTGCCACTTCCTCTTTTTTTTTTTTTTTTGTTTAAATCTCAATGCTCAGGCGCGCACACCTGTTTAGGCTATGTACACAGTGCTCAGGCACATATGACACACCCCCTTCCTTAGCTGTACTTAGCTAAGGGCAAACATGGGCCACAGAGCTCCAATGAGCTTACAGCAAGCATGACACACCCCCTTATGAAGTCATTCAGCTCTTACACTTGCATCGTTGTGTTGCTGCACCTACACAGTTAGGTACAAGCTGACACTTTGAAGACATTTGTGATTCAGTATAACTCCCCTCATTTGCATATGCCAGTGTGTAGGTCATTAGTTACTGCACTAAAATGGACTGGTATTGTTTACATTCTGCATGCAATTGACTATAATGGCAAAATGCAGAATTAACTTAAAATTGACTTCTCATTTTTTTTAATTTTTGGCATGATCCAGTTTGCACATCACTGCCCTAAGCTTAAACTGCAGAGATCGGCCAAAAAAAAAGTTTAATTTAAAAAAAATAAACTATTTTTAATGCCAATGGCCTTATACTTGGCCATTAGCATGTGTATTAAACATAATGCATGCTTTTACATGAGCTGTCATGCCTCCATTTTATCAGATGCAGAAATGTATTTGGTTACTAGCCGAATACATTTCTGCACTGATACTGTTCTTACACGGAGTCCATGCAGCTTGGTGAATCACAAAATCCCCTTATTTGGATGGTTTTCACCAGCAAATGAGTAATTTGCATATTTGCCGGTTTTCTGTGCAGGAACAATGTATGGCAGCTCGCAAACTTGAAAACTGCACTTTCCTGGATTGCTCGGCGGCCATTTTCCATTCAGGAGCTCCTACACTGTTCCTTCATGGAAAATTTGGCTTGCTGAATCCCAGGGAGTATTAATACTATTTTATAAACAGATTAAATAAAGAATTATTCTTCTTTTTGGTATTACACTGTAACTATGAAACATCAAGTGACTACTCCTCACTTTGTCATTGAATATTCATGCATTGGGTTTGTGGCTTAAGGGTATAACAATGAATCATTCAGTAAACAAATAAGCAAACAAACAGACAAATAAATAAACTTGACCTGTAGGTAATGCTGTCCAGGTGAAAAAAAAATTATATATTTATATATATATATATATATATATATATATAGATAGATAGATAGATAGATAGATAGATGCAAATCTACTTCACACACAAAGACATTCAGGCCTAGTAACATATAGAAACACACACACACACACACACACACACACACACACACACACACACACACACACACACACACACACACACACACACACACACACACACACACACACACACGACACGCGCGCACACACCCGCACACACCCACAAATGCAGATACATGTGTACACACAAGCCATTTTGTGGAAAGTGTGCACAAACATAAACTGTAGGGATTTAGGGAAATATTTTTTCTTGGTTCTTCACTTCAGACCCTTAAACATGAGAAAAGTATTACAAAACTAATAATGACCTTGCAAACTTGCATTTGGTTGGAGATATATGTTTTTTTATATATCTTTACTTATTTAAACAAAAGTTTATAAATAAATAAATACATATAGGCTAGATTAATAATGTGTATTGCAGAAATAAATGATGTGAGGCATTGTGGATTGTGTTACTGAGTTTCTTGAAGTCTTACAAAAGCTGAGCAACTGAATGACTAAAATCCCTATCCCAGTTATCCAGGATTCATACTCAGTTTGCTAAGAGTTTGCCTGCTCTCCCTTTGTCTGTATGGACTTTTTTCTGGCACTGTTTAGGTGAGGCATAACCTGGTTACAGATGGAAGACTGTAGATCAACTTCTGCTGGAAGGTGACAATGGACTGGAAGGAGGTATGGAGTGTCCAAAAACTAATAATTAGCTGACATGTTTTAGGCCTCTTTTCATCCTTTCACTCTATTGTTCCTTTCTTTTCATCTCACTGAAAGTGGCTTACAGTGATAGTGAAACACACTATTAGCACTCCATGCAATTACCTTTTGTAAGATAACATGAATTGATAATGTTGTGATAAGGAAGTAAAGGTGATTTCCCTCATTTTTTATGAAGCTTATACACACTTTCTGAAGGAGTGGCCTTCCACACACCATTGGACACTGATGTTTGGATTTTATAGCATGGGAAGAAGCACAGAAGATTGCATGCATACATTTTCAGTGAGATATTCAACATCTTTTTGACATTGTTAATTAGGATTTCGTAGTACAAATTCTCGAACAGTTCCTAGAGGAAGGCATATTCTTGGAAAGGGTAAAAGCATTGTATAACAAGACATCAATGTGGATGGTAGGGACTGGAGGGAGATCAGGCCTGATATATTTAAAATGGGGAACCAATCAAGAATACCAGCTTTTTCTCTCTCTCTTTCTCTAGTTGCAATGGTAGAACTGCCAGAGAGAGAGAGAGAGAGAGACAGAGATACACCCCAGGATTTAGTAAGGTTCCGTGCAGGAATAGCTTATTACTGCATGGAAGTGACCAATTAGGAGCAGCACAGCAGCGTGCAATGCATAGTAATGAAGGCACACTGCCTGTGCTCTTAAATGGACACAGAGCATGGACAAGTGCAGGGGGTGTGTCTGAGAGCAGAGCTCTCACAATACACATGCCCCTGCACTCAGGAAGTGCCATAGGGCAATAATGAGCGAGAACACTCATAGGAAGTTGCATACCTCCCAACTGTACAAATCATAGCATAATGTCCACACGTTTGTTGCCCATACAGCTGGCCTGTACCCCAGTTGTACCCTGAAATCACGAGATGATGTCAGGAATTAAGCCATGAAATAATGGCATACATATGACTGTCATACACCAAAACCATCACAAAACCTATATTAAAACCAATCCTGTTACTCTAGCAACTGTCCCAAGTTTATAAGAGCAATAATTAAAATATGTCCGTAGTTGGACCTCATGCTGTCAAACTTTGTCCAGATAATGTGCATTAAGAGGTTGAGAGGTATAGAGGGTTGCTAGGATGTCTGCCAAATGTGCAGATGCATGCAGGAATCCACAGCAATAAGTGAAACCTGTCCCTTCCAAGAGAAAATAGCAGTAGAATTTTTTTTTTATAAAACAGATAAATTTAACCATAGGTGCGCGGGTTTGCCCATTGCTTAGCTATGCATACTGTAGCGTAAATGGCACTAGAAGATAAATATCAAGATACATGCAAATAAAGCAGCACTACAATAGTATAGTGGTCAGAGTGTTTGCTTTACAAGCAGTCATTCCCAGTTCGATTCTCACTGTAGTAAATTCCATTTTCCATGTCAAATCACTTTATGAGCAATTTTTTTTGTTGTATAACCTACTAAATAACATATATTTGTGAACTGGAGTACTGCATTAAATGCAGATGTGAGGTGTCATTGTAATAATGTAAAATCCATAGATAAACACAAGTGCCCCATACAGTATATGTACACATGAACCAGGGATACAAATCAAAGGTATAATGTGTAATGAATGATAAATCCATAGAGTGTCCAAATCCACCACCTTCCTAAGAGCCATGTTACATTTCTGTCTAAATTAGTGTGGGAGTAAGGAGGAGTAAGCACTTGTAAGCAGTAGTAAGTGGGTATAAGCCTGTTTTCATGGGGGTAAGCAATGCACACACAGGTTAAGCAATATTTAAGCTAACTCTCTGTAAGCATATTTAACCAGAAGTTAGCATTGCTTACCATCGCGGAAACCCACTTACAATTGCTTAAAAGTGCCTTAATCAATATGTATCCAACAGCCGCTGTTCTGCCCAGCAACAAAATAAACAGCCCTTGTAGGTCTTGAACCCAGGACCCTGTATACTATAGTCACAGTAGGTAAACAGTAAGCCATCACAGCAGTACATATGACTGAGGTATCACCAAACAGATCCTCACTACAGGAAAATTAAAATTAGCATGTGAAAGGAATCTATGTACAGTTTTATGTTGTATGACCTACTACATAACATACATATGTGAACTGGAGTACTGCATTAAGTATAGATGTGAGGTGTCATTGTAATAAAGTGTTGAAATCCCCCAATAAACACAAGCACCCCATACACTGTACGTACAAATGAATCATGGATACCAAACACATATATAAAGTGTAATGGATGATAAATCAATGCCAAACAGCAAATAGTGTGCAAATTAAAAATTAAGCAATGCTAAGCATTGCACACCCCTGCTTACTAGGTGTAAGCAATGTGTAGGCCAGCTAAATCAGTTTGCCCATTGGTATAACCCTTTAAGCAATGCCAACCTTAGGTAAACAGGTTTGCCCATACCTTATCATTTTCAAAACCATCCAATCATGGAAAGTGTGGGAAATCGAGCATATTTAAACCCCACAGGCGGGAATACATCTCATAACTGGTTGCAGCTTCCTCATGTAGGCACTATTACCAGTGTGGGTGAAGGATTGCACTTCCGGGCACAGCACTTGGGCATCCAGGATTCCAAAGTCATGGCAGGACTCCTTGTTAAAGACCATGACCAGAGACTGCTGCATGGCCAGTACCAGGGTTCCCAATATAAAGTGGAAGCCTGGGACCATCTCGCCCGTGACATCACCTGTGCCACTGGCATTTCTCAAACTTGTGAGCAGATCAGGCATTACTATGCTTACCTGAAATGGAGAAAGAGGGGACTCTTGGATCAGTGGATCCAAGCGGCTAGGCAGATGGGTGATGTCCCAGCCATGTGCAAGTATCAGTCTACTACCTGTTTAATGATTGCCAGCTCATATATATTATGGATAGGTATGGCTAAACATTCCTCTTATGTCCTTGACAGTGGCAAATGAGCAGGCTGTGAACTGGGAAGCCCATACCTGTAGGCTGCAGAGGTTGTGTCGTGAGGCAGGTTAGTAATAATCTTGCATGTACTGTCATAAGAAATAAATCTAAAAGTATTAGAAAGTTAATTGCCAATATAAAACCTGTATTGTGTATGGCATGTACTGAATAAACCAGACAATATGGCAGGAAGATTCTCATATAGGTTATATGTAAATAAAAGGTTAACAGCCTGACAATAAAGGTCTAACTGCTGGACTGCTTGTGTTTACTCTGGTATCATATGGTAATGCAGTGTTGCAATCTCTCAATAGTACTGTTGTATTAAGCACTGTTACCCACACTGTGTTACATAAATAAAATGTATAGATAGTTTGTATATGACTGTTGTAATCACAAGATGTCATATTGTACAACTGAGAGAGACTTAGACAGAAAACAGTGAAAAAAACAGACAACATAATACAAATAGCACACTCAAATGAGACGTGAAGTGTTGTATTTTTAGCACACATGGCCATGGTTTGAATCCTGGGAGTGGTAGTAAGATGTATGCAGAATCATACCCCACAACTGTACAGATATTGTCAGAAAGACCAGATAATTGGTGTAAGTCCCCTGCCTGTCACCCTCTCCCCCTGGCAAATCTGTGGGATGATCCCAGAAGTTTAGACAGCAAATATTGACATACAACTGATTGTCAGACATCATAACTGTCAGGAATATATCCATAGGAACAAACCTGTCACTGTAACAACTCACCAAAGTGTTATGAGAGTAATAAGCAAAGTATGTCCCAACTCCACCCCATGTTGTGAAGCTATGACTAGAGCTTATGTAGTAACAGAGTGAGATGTATG
>NC_056731.1:1385491705-1385536705 GCF_019279795.1 Protopterus annectens
CGGCTTTAAAATCATCAATCTTTTATTCCAACAATATTAGAGAAATGTTGTAAGCACTTTCGGGTATGCACCATACCCTTCTTCAGACATATATTAAATAGCAATAAAGGCACCAAATTTAATTACATTAATAATAAGGTTCTATACAAAAAAATCCCTTAATCCACCATAAAATGCACTTTTACTGCCATATAATGTGGTGGATTAAGGGATTTTTTATATAGAAACTTATTATTAATGTAATTAAATTTGGTGCCTTTTTTGCTATTTAAATGTTTGATAGAAGTTAGTAGTTATATCTCAAGAAGGGTATGGTGTATACCTGAAAGCGCTTACAACATTTCTCTAATATTGTTGGAATAAAAGATTGATGATTTTAAAGCTGTGGTGGTTCTTGATTGTTTGCTAAAGGATATTTATTTGTAAGATATTCATCCAGGCACCTTTATCCTGAAGCTGCTTTTTTGATTCAGAAATTTGGAATATTGTATGGCAGCGGTCAGGGACATAGCTGATGAGGCAATGTGGAACTTGACTACAACCCGCAGTCTTTATCGGATGGTAAAAGTGTATCCAATATGGAATTAACTTTTAAACTTTTATTAAAAGCAGAAGCCAATGCTGTTGCAATTTCATAAAATGGACTTACTGAATGCTAATGACAATGAACAGCATAATGAGTCTATCATTAATGTTATACAGCTTACTCGGAAGATTGTGAATTTGCTAACCAAGCTTAAGAATGTACAATGGCAACGTAAGCACATGGAGGTGTGTCTTTGCTTCCATGTGGTGCCTAGCGGTTTGAAAATTTTGAAAATGCCAACATATGGGACTTTGTACCCTGAGCTTTTAGCTAAATGGCAGAAACTCAATATAGACACTAGTTATGCATACATGAGATTACTTATTGAACAATATATGGTAATAGAGAATAACATCGGTGATGAGGTGATGGAACATCAGATGAAAATCATGTCACTAACAAGTGAAACGGAATGTAATGAATTCTATGAGAGTATGCATTCATTCATATTTACATTGGAACGCAAATTACTACTCGCGAAAAAAAGGAAATTTGAGCATGATTTAAAAGATTTTAATGTGGCCAATGTCTTCTCTTGGCCCAGAGAGCCTCAACGACCAAGGGAATAAACAGCTGTAGGGCGCACTAATCATATAAATCATGCCCCTTCCTCTAACCAACCAGAAGCCTCAGAATTAGCCAATGCCTTCAATCCATCGGTAGAAGGGGAAGGGCTAAACCATGGATGCAACACTAAGGCGAAGGCCTTAGTGAGTAGTTGTGAAGTTGTTTTAACAAATGTGGATCGACCAAGTGGGAATGCAGTTAAGTCTAGTGTAAAGCACATTAGCATAACAGAAGATCAAGTCATGGCTTCAACATTACTCACTGAATGTGCTAAAGTTACTGAGGCACATGAGTTAGCAAGTTCAAATGCAGATGTCAGGAAGAAGTCAGCTTTGCTGAATGGTATACAGCCTGCTTTAAACTACACTGCTCACCAATTCCCACTACCCATTCGGGAGCCAAGGAAATGGACTCCTTCAAGAATGAACAAGAAATGGAAAATATCCGGAGACTTGATGCACTCACAATACAAAATGCAGAAGCGAGTCAGAATTAGTTATAAATTTGTTGAAATATGAGTAACGAGCTCATGAGAAAACTTTGCTTAACCAAGGTCTTTCATTTATACCTTTGAAAGGGACTGATATCAGTGACTTTATCCTAGATATTAAGATATTTGTTACAAATGTAGCCCTGAAAATGTTGTATAAAAATGAATCTGAAAATGAAGTTGCCCTTTTCAAGAAACCTAGCGTTTTTGTACCACACATACATCCTCTCTTAGAGGCATTTGAGCAAGCATGTGAAAGGGATCTTATGAGAATGTGCAATGATAAAAAATCTACTGGGAATCATATATTTTACAATTTAAATCATGACGAACGTGAGGCTTTAATCAGCCTAAGTAACACTGAACAGATAATAATAAAATCAGCCGATAAAGGGGGTGCTATTGTCATTTTAGACATTCATTACTATGATGTGACAATGCAATTAATGTTGGAAGAAAATGAGACATATAGGCTGATAAATCGAGTTCAGTTGAACAAAATTATTAATAATATGCACAGTAACCTTTATGATTTATTTATATATAATGTCATTGATGCAGGCTTGTATAGATATTTTTTAGTTGAATTGCCATCAATTCCAACTTTTAGAGGTCTACTGAAGGTTCACAAAGACCTGTATAATCCCAAAATGAGACCTATAGTCTCAAGTATAGGGTGGTTGACAAAACCACTCTCTATATATGTTGAAAATCAATTGAGAGCATTAGTTTAAAAGTCACATACTATAATTAGGGACACACAGGATTTCCTTATCACATTTTCTGAAAAGTTGGATGAAAAGATTGATATGTCTAATGTCTGGTTAGTAACTTTAGACATGAAATCATTGTTCACTATGATCCTAAATATGGATGGGCTGGAATATTTAAGACAGCTTCTATGTGATAGGAATGTTAGCTCTGATGTAATAATGAAATGTATGATGCTTCTTGAATTAATCTTGGAAAATAATGTACTCATGTACAATGATGAGTACTACCTACAAAAACAGGGGGTGGCGATGGGTACGCCATGAGTGAACTCATACGCCAATCTAGTAATGGCCCAATGGGAGAAGACTCATATTATGGAGACAGACTATAATAATAAGATTTTATACTACAAGAGATTTGTGGATGATGTTTTTCTCCAAGGGGAAGGTACAGAAACAGATTTATGTCAATGTATTGAGTATATAAATCAGTCTACAGGCTTTCTTAGATTTGAAGGCTCATGGTTAAAGATGGAAATTGAGTTTTTGGATGTTTTCATTACTAGAGATAAAGGAACCTTCACTACATCACTGTATAGAAAAAATTGTAGGAAGAATAATTATCTTCATTGTACAAGTATGCATCCAGGGCATATATATGAAAATATAGTTATCAATCAGGGAAGAATGATATCCCACTTGACCAGTGAGGATGAGAAATGTGATCAAACCCTAGATAAACTAAGGGATGAATTTATTCAAAGGGGCTACTCCAGGAAAGAGAGTGATGTATTAATGGACCCCCAAATGATAGAAAAGGGAAAGGAAGACCCTACTTTAGAAAAAAGACTGTTCATGCACAGACTCATTAAATGAGAGAGGTCAGGTTATCTAAAACGCAAATGAGGTTGAATATCCCTTTCTCGAATAATAATAGAGATATATGTAAGGTGATTAGTAGGAATTGGGCTATGTTGAATAGAAAAGAGGAAATATGAACTATAGTGGGCCATAGACCCAGTTATAGTTATCGTAATAGTAAATCCTTTTAAAGGTTGCTATGCTATGAGAAAGGAAAAAGAAAGTAGCTACATCTAGTAGACACAGGACTTTTCCATGCAGAGGATGCAATCAATGTCCCTATATGATGGCATCTGGTAGTTTTATTCATCTTGACACAAGAAGAACCTGTAGTTTTAGACATTATGCTGACTGTAAGACTAGAAATATTGTCTATTTAGCTAGCTGCGTGTGATGCAGCAGCTTCTATATAGGCAAGACTAATAGGACCCTGAGAAAAAGAGTCAGGGAACATATCTATGCCATCAATCATGAAGATGAGACGAATGCATTGGCACAGCATGTCTTAAACAATGGGCTGGAGCATAAGTTTAAATTTATGGCAATAGAGTTAGTAGGAAGAAATAGTAGGCTAGGAAACATTAAACGTTACACAGAGAAAGAGGAAAGTAGATGGATTATCAGAATGCAGTCAGATAAGGGGAAAGGCCTGAATGATAGGGTCTCCATCAAACCTTTTCTTAGAGATAGACCCTTAAAACATTAATATGTCTTCTGATATATCTTGTCATTCAGGAAGAGCATATGTTTACAAAGGAATTTATATAGTTTTAATGTTAAAGATTACAGCATGAACTAGGTTAGGTTATGATGATGTATTAGATGTGAATGCATATATATTAGTATGTTATTATTATGTTTTTTAATTTTTAATTTTTATTTCTATTATTTTTGATACACTTTATATATATAGTTTTTATAAATGTGTATATATATATATATATATCTATATATATATATATATATATATATATATATATATATGTATATCTACTAAATTTCAAGATTTTAGGAGAGTCTTTTGATAAAATGCACTTTTACTGCCATCTAATGGTGGATTAAGGGATTTTTTATATAGAAACTTATTATTAATGTAATTAAATTTGGCGCCTTTTTTTGCTATTTAAATGTTTGATAAAAGTTAGTAGTTATATGTCTGAAGAAGGGTATGGTGTATACCCGAAAGTGCTTACAACATTTCTCTAATATTGTTGGAATAAAAGATTGATGATTTTAAAGCCATGGTGGTTCTTGATGGTTTGCTAAAGGATATATATTCATAAGATATTTATCCAGGCACCTTTATCCTGAAGCTGCTTTTTTGATTCAGAAAATTTTACAGACCTACTTCACCATGCCCATTGGCATGCTGCTGCAGTCAGGGGGAATCAGCTTGCAATGGAGGGGGGTCATGCCATCCAGCACCCCCTGACACATGATGAGAAGCTCCTTGCCAGCCTCGGGGCACCTGCCTGCCTGCACACACAACATCTGGTGGAGAGCATAGTGGAGGTGGGTACTACCCACTCAATGGCAGTGGAGCATGCAGGTAAAGCCATAGGGCACATCAGTAGATCACTGTTGCGTATATCAATCCACATCTGTACAGTTAGATTATGCATATATGAGATGATATATATATATAGTCTGTTGCTAGGTAGTAGTAATAAACAGATGTGCATAATCTGTAGTATTGTGGGCTTGTACTGTTGATGTACTGTAATGCTGCACCAACCCTGTGCCAATGCCACAGCTATGGCTACTGACACCACATCTCTCACACACATATGTAGGTCGCTTTGGTACAACTCCAGGGCAGCAGCCTGTAGTTGGTGAGTATGGTGTTTTTTCAGATTTGCCAATACACCGGTCATGTTATGGCCATACATACATACAAATGTTTCAAGCACTGGTATTAAAGCCCTTATAGCTAGCCATGGTTTATTCCATGCACACATTTAACACACATACCCATAGTGCATGCCATATCTGTTCATGTATTTTTGCTGTTAACTACATTGCATCACAGTGGTCATCATGATGGTGTTTCTGAAGGGTATGTCAGACTCCTGCAATATAACTAACATCCTGTCATTGCAAAATGTATGCACAGGAGATGAACATACTGGTGGGACAAATGGCCTACATTAGGGACATGTGTGAAACATCACCCTTATGCAGTGCTACAACAGTGTATATACCAGTATTACAATGGCAACTGTTACAGATCTAGACTACAGCATATCACAATACTGCAGTCCACAACCCTTACAACCTGCAATTTGGTCCTAACATGAGCAATGAGTGTGTAATATGGAATCCTATGTTAGGACAGCAACTATGGGGAATACATACCTTCACAAACACTGGATGTATATGTGTGCACACACTCCAGATAAAATATAGTGGAAGCAGCTGTTGAGGTACTGATTGCATGCATTCTTTATGGAAATACAGCTTCCAGCAAGTACACATCTCCAGTGTCACACCAAGAAATGGTCTTCTGTCCAAGATGTTTGGCCATCAAATGTGCCCCCTTATCTGCAACAGAGGCAGCCGTGGCTTGCACACATCTTACATGCCATTGTATGGACCCCATACCCAGCAGGTAGCACCCAGGAGTTGGACAGGTAGCCATACCTCACCACTGTATATACCATGGTAAACAGTGCAGTCATGTAAGTGGAGAGAATGTATGGGTCAGGAATAATGTAGGAAATAAACAGATGGTCATCCAAGACAGATGATGTCACATGTAACAAACCAGTCATGCAGGCTGCCTAGTAAAATGCCACAACACTGAAGGAGTTGCAGGAATATCTAGGAAGTAATAGCTGTGCAGTACCCATGTCAGCAATTGCCTGGACTCTGCATATGTGTGGTCTATGGGTTAAGGTAATCAGATGGGACAGTTGTACCCCAGGAAACATTAGCCAGGCCTCTCTACATGTAGTGCATGCAAAACAGAAAAGGTAATCAAAAGGCATGCATTGCAATGTGTACTGGTGTACCAAGACCACATCGGAAACCTAAAGATAGTATCATGTAAGATACATGAGCTGCACAACCAGAACCTCACCCCAGCTCAGGCCCGCCACCCCCATCTGTACCATGCTGATGCCAGTGTACACCTTTATGTTTGCCATTCATTAGCTGGGACTAGACTGGTACACATGGTGTTCAGTGTTTGGGACACTGCAAACTGACACACATGTTTAGGCCATAGTTGTCAAGCATCTGCAAAAAGGGTGAAGGTGGGGAGGGGGTTTCATCATGACACAGCAGTGCACCGCAGCAGGGATCTAAAGGATGCTACAAATGGCTGCATCTGCACACAGTCAGGGTCAGGAACTGTAGCAGACATAACTCTGACTCCACAGCAATAGTGACGGCAGTGTGTGAACTCCAAGGGATGTGCACATGAATTAACCTTGCAATCATGCAGAGTTGGGGGACATGTGTAGGGCAGACTGACCAAATACTCACAAATGCAGATGGCCCATGCTAGTATACTTCTGCCAGGAATAGTGACAGCTGTAGTACACATAACAGTAGGTGCAACAAACCATCATGATAAGGGCATGCACACATATGCACCCACGAAGTGTTTGCATCTCAATCAGCATCAGCAAAACTAACACATTTGTTTGACACTGCATTTGATTGTACAGGTCATATGTCACATATCAGGCTCATGTAATGTTAACATATGCAGTAATGTGGTCCCATGGCATATCAAGGAAGAGGACATCATATTAATAAGGGTGTGTACACTCCTCGTAGCCATGGTAAGGTTTGACGGGTGTCAGTGTAATTGTATCATATTGGCCATACATGAACCACTGAGGATGACATCTGTAAATCAGACATCAGGCATTCACAAATGACATATGTCCACATATTACCCCAGGTATGTGTCGGACAAACACATAGGGGCTATGAGCAGCAGAGCAGACATAACTGACACAGTAATATACATTCAGCAATGGTGTATACACCTGTGAGGTATGGCGTATTGTACATGGCAGGGTGCTGAACAGGTGCACAGCAATACTGTGTACATGGGTGCAGTGGTTTCCAGGGAAAGGGGCATCACCTACTAACAAAGTCCATGCATCACACACATGTATACTGTTGCTTGCATGGATTGACTATAACTGCACTGCATGCTGTTGAGTGCCATATGTCATGCATGTTGACAGATGGGTAATGGGAGGTCTATGTGTAATATCTTCGTGCAACCTCACCTCTAAGTGTGTGTGGGGGGGTGGGGAGGTTATTTTGTCTGTAAGTGCAAAATAGTGGAGTGGAGGGGGCTGATGTATGTTGGATCTGTGTGTGTGTGTGTGTGTGTGTGTGTGTGTGTGTGTGTGTGTGTGTGTGTGTGTGTGTGTGTGTGTGTGTGTGTGTCCATGTATGCACATGTGTGATTGTGGGGTTGTTCATACGTCTTGACTTCCTTTTGAAATCATGCAGTACATGGACATGGACTGACACATGAGACACCAGGAATACTTGTCTGACATGTAATCTCAGTATAATATCTGATAGTGTAATATAGTGTGTTGCATGGAACATGCATTGGGATGGAAACTAGACACCAGGTATACTGTTATAAATGCGATCAGCAGAACTATGAAAGAATACCCACATATTCAGCACTGCAAATGCATCGGGGAATTACTAGACAACACCAGTGAGTGTTTCCAAATATTACTGTTGTCCACATAATAAGCTAATAGAGCAACAGATCTTGCATCTACTGAGCAATAGTTACATATGACACTCCAGTGCATGACATTATTGAGTGACTGTAGTAGCCTCTAACATATGGGGGCCATGCACACAATGTCTGGACAAACACAGGGTGAACACGGGATGACAGCAGTGAGTCTTTGTAAAACCAGCTCCAATCAAATCAAAGAGGCAATGGAATAATAGGTCATGTTTTGTGATCATTTGTCTAGGCAGTTAGAAGAATGATACATTAATGATTGGTATTAAGGAGTGTAAGTTTCCAAGTGTGATGCAGGATGGGGAACTTAAGAGAAAAAACTTGGGACAGTCTGTAAACTCAGGGACAGGTAAGTATTATGCTGGAATGTCAGTGTGTGTGTGTGTGTGTGTGTGTGTGTGTGTGTGTGTGTGTGTGTGTGTGTGTGTGTGTGTGTGTGTGTGAGTGTGTGTTTGTACTGTTAACAAATGACATACAGGTCTTAAAGTGCACTTCTTGTTTTCCCCTCACAGGTGGCAAGGTGTGTCAGGGTCCCTCCTGCAGGCAATCTGATGTTTGTGTCCATACAGACACTGCAAATGATAGGTTTGTTGAGGCACAGGCGGGGTTGTCAGACACTGAAACTGCACCATCGTTTGACATCCCCCTGTTATCCACCCCATTCCTGCACACAGTCACAGTACCTATAGATACACCATCACCAGTGGCCATAGCAGAGGGACAGTTGGCAGTTGGTGGCAGTGCACAGGACAGTATGGTAACTATGGCTGCTGTGTCTGGACACAGTAGCCATAGCTGGATGTCCAGCAGGGTACCACATAGGCAGATGTACAGGGGTGTTCATTGGAGGGCTGCTGGTCATCATGTCTCTGGCAGAAGTGCCACATCTATACCACCAGATGCATGTTTCAGGCTGTCATGGAGGCACGGGCACGTATGGGACAGTACACCAGACAGGGTCTGAGGCTGTAGAGGTTTACTCTTTCAGCTGTAACTGACAACATCAGTGATCTTGCAGGTGCCCTCCATTATTTTACAGAGGTCATGGATATATGGTGGGGTGTGATGGTGGGACTCATCAATTGTGGATTGTCCGTGCTAGAGCATGTGGTGGGAGTGGTGCAATGGCCACTTGGATGTAGGCCAGCAACACCAACAGCTGGAGGTCTACATGGACGTGCAAGGACACCAAGCTGCTCCCATAGTGGCAGTACCAGCCCCAGTACTACAGGGGGTGCACTGTACACACCACACCACAGCAGGCCATATGCACATGGCCTTGGCCAGTCCCAGGAGGGATCTGGTTCCAGCAGACATATGTCATCATCAGGGGAGAGTAACATATCAAGGCTTGTACCTGGACGTGCCCATGGAACCCCTGGCAGGCACAGCTCTCGTGTCCATAGCCAAAGGTGGTGAACTGCACACCCTGCCAGGTATGGTCTGCAGCTGTCCAGCAAACACCTGTATATGGCAGCCACATGGCAGAACTGTGTGGATGCATAATCACACATAATACAAACACACCTAGGGCAACCCCAAACCTACACACACCACATCACCATGGCTATATAAGTAATTAAAACCCCTCACTCACACACATGGTGTCAAATGTATCACCCAGCCTAGGTCTCTGACAAACCTACTGCACCCTGTGCATATGGTGATACCTGTGCCACATCCCTGTCATCCTAACATCAATGCAGGGACAGGCTAATATGGTTCTGATGCACTCGGTGACTTTACTACAGTGTACCAATGTACTGCTGTGTAACATGTTGTTAACAGTAACATTTAATGCTTGCATGTCAGGAAGTGTAGCTGTCCAGCCATGATGCATTATAGCTATTATTAACACTGAGTGATTGCGGTCTCCATAATGTTATCCGTTTGTGTTGTAGGTGTCCATGTGGCAGCAAAAGGATGATCTGCTGTCATATCTCACAAGGGGTATGTCTCTGTGATGACGCCTTGGCTGTGCCATATCCTGGGTACAAGTGAACGCATGTCAAAGGTCTGTATAGCAGTTATTGCCTGTGCCACATGTCTGATAGGGCTGGGGTGGTGTATACAGGTGAGTGCATGGTGGCTGCTGTTAGCAGCCATTTTACAGTGGACAATGGTAGTTGTACTGGGTGGTACACACCACATGTTTGTGTATAACACATACAGAGGCTTTGGTGTTGATGCACTACACAGAGAATACTGTACACATGGATGTATGTACCTGTGAAAGGAACCCATTGTAACCTATGTAATTCCACCAAGCCAGACTATGCAGAGCAGCACACTGTGGAATAAGCAGTCTGCTAGTTTGATGTAATTGACGATGGTACCGGCAGGGTATATGTCCCCTTCCCCAATGTAGAGCAATCCTCAATACAGTAAACGTATGTGTGCTTGTGTGGGTGTCACACCCCTACCCTTTGGAGGGTGAGAGGTGCTGTAGAACCACAGATAGTGTGATAGACAACTACCTAACCTGCTAACATCAACTGTACAGTATTATGGCCAGGTACGTGGGGGGATATACTCAAAAGTAACAGCAATGATGTTGGCTGTGTCCACAACAGCCACACCCAGTTATATATACCAACCCCAGTATCGCTGCACACTTATACAGTGGGGAAGAGGCCATTTACAAATCTAACACTAGTTGTGATGGAATGTATGTCCACAGGAACTGAAGGATGTCAGAACCACAAAGAGAATAAAATAAAATAGAGCAAAGTTACTTGACTTCCTCAGACAAACATGTGAACATAAATTCATGCTTAAAAACATTTAAAACCATCATGTGACAACTATTAATATAATTAATGGCTAATTACATAATTAGCAGCGCGATGATTCTTAAAGATACAGTTGTTCCCTTTAGGGTTACAATAACTTATTTTAATAGGAAAAGTACTCAGTCAAGTAATGTTTTGATGCAAGAGCCCTTATCATCTATGCCCTAAAGGCAAAGAACCTAAGATGTTATTTTACCATATTTAAACTAGAAACCATATTTAGGGACATTGGTATAAGTAGAACTCAATTCACATTCATATTCAGTAAAAAATATATCCCTAGCTAGACTGACAATAAGTATACCCTAATCAAATTGTTATCTCATAAGAAAATCAGAAAACTCGAGTTGATACTTATATAAAACATTAAGAATTACATTAAGGGACATGCTGACCACTAGAGCAGAACACATCAAGAAATACATCCTAAAAATTTTAAATATGGTAAAATAACATCTTATGTTCTTTGCCTTTAGTGCATGCATAATAAGGGCCCTTGCATCAAAACATTACTTGACTGAGTACTTTTCTTATTAAAATAAGTTATTGTAACCCTAAAGGAAACACATGTATCTTTAAGAATCATTGAGCTGCTAATTGTGTAATTAGTCATTAATTATGTTAATATTAGTTGTCACATGATGGTTTTAAATGTTTTTAAGCATGAATTATGTTCACTTGTTTGTCTGAGGAAGTCGAGTCACTGTGCTCGATGAAAAGCACTTCATTAAACTCTATTTTATTTTATTCTCTTTGTGGTTCTGACATCCTTCGGTTCCTGTGGATTTGTTCAGTGCTTGGTCTGTCTTCTTTGTTTTTTACCTGATGGAATGTATGCCCACAGAATGATAGCTGTGACATGTTAGCATATGCCACACTTCTTGGACAGATGACCCCCTAGGGCATGTATATTCTGCAACCTGAAGTAGATCCCTCCACATACATGCACACTCTTACATGGCAACACTGGGACTAGACCCCTACCTAGGTATGTAGTGCTATTGGTGTGTGTGGCTTTAATTGCACACACCACACAGCTTTTAGGATGAGGTGTGCCAGGATACATGTTACATGCAGAACATCCCCAGGCATGTACAGTATGGTAATGGGGGATGTAATGGTTGTATATGGACAATACATAGTGTGACATACCCTCATATAAACATTGGCAAACACACAACAGTCAGACACACATCTGAGAAACCTGGGCCTATCAGTGCTAACTACCTTGTCAGTGTGTCCATTGTGTTACAGGTAGGTTGCACAAAGCACATGCATAACTGGGCTGGATAGTGTTATCAGTTACCTGTATGGTTGATGGTGACAGTGGTCACCATACAGTGGTACATGGGACATGTACTGGGGTACTATGGTGTAATGACAATACACCCAGCACCCATACCCCACTGTGGATATTGTACGCACTGGAACCCATGATGACACTCTGACATACCCACCATCACACATTGACCAGGACTGCGATACAACCCCTTATCCATCCCAAGAGTGCTACTACAGGGATATGTATCTAATGCACATGCCACAGGCATAGTAGGGTGATGCATTGCCATGCCTCTCCTATGGGCAGCAACATCACTATCCCTAATACTGTGTGACAATGTGTATTGTAATAGGAGTATGTGACTTCTGATTGCTGTACCCTACATACATACACCCATGCACACATACACACACTGTTGCCAGAGCTCAGTGGGTATCCCATGCCTATCAACCCATTTGTACAACAGTGTGTTGTGCTGGTACTGCAAGGCCCAGGTAGCTGTTAGGGAGAAAAGCATAACAAGGTACATGTAATGCCCGGTACAGCAGCAGCCACATCTAACTATGGCAATAGGTGGTGTGGAGGATGTGAAGGGCCTCAGGGTATTCCCAACTACAGGTCTGCAAACACACAGACACTGATATTCTCAGTAATGCACACGTATACATTTGACAGTACTGGGATCCATTGGTGCAAGTGTTCATAGGTGTGTACCAGGCTATTGTCCATGGAGAGATGGGAAGTGCAGGGGATATTTGTACAGTGGTATCATGCCACCTGCCATGTGTCAGCAGGCCATCTATAAAAAGACACCACTGTTGCGACCCTCAGGGTGAGCGTGACATGCATCAGCCAATCATCTGGGTGCCTCCTGCAGAGGGCCGGTGAGGTGCTCCAGTTTACATGTATGCAACATGTATTGCATAACATGGTTAGTGTCTGTCTTGGAGACCTGTACCCAAGCATGCTCTGTTGACTGTGGTAGTGTAGTTCAGGTATCCATGGCATGTGTTGCATACAGGGTGTTGAGTCCTATCTGTGGCATTTATAACACAGCTGGGCAGACATGTCAGTGTCAGTCAAGCATAGATTGCTTGTAAGTATCCACGATGGATACCTGACATCTGGACATCTGTACAGAGGACTGACAGACATCAGCTCACCAACTAGCTGTGCATTAGAATGAATGTGTTGACAGATAGACATCTGACACCGATAGGTATGCCATTACTGAATAACGGCAGCCCTCACTTGACATGTGCTATACTCAGTAGTCTGCAGTTATTTTCCACATGTCAGATCATTATCCAGTCAGAAATATTTAATGAGACACAGCTCACACACCAGGAACATGACAGTGAGGACTCAGAGTCCATCTTTGCATGCAGGGGTGTTTGTTTCCACTACTACAATTAGCAATCTACTCTTACTTGGGAAAGCACTGTCAACAGTAGTAATGTAATGATACACTACATGCCAGTGTGACTGCATATAACATGGGATACTACCCATGTATGTAACACATTCACATGGATGTTGTACAAGCCATATATACTCAAGTGTCCAGACAGTAGACTCACACCCCTTGCTACTGTAATGACAGCACATAGACGCATGTTATGTACATGGCACTACATACACTTATTACAGATGTCATTACCCTGCTATGTTATCAGACTGGAATGTGAACACTGGTTACCAAGGCTGAGACATGCTTAGCAGGTTTCAGCATTGATGCAATATAACAGCTAAGCACATTTGTGCACTGGTAAACAAAGTCTACACGGTGTAAGCACCCGTGCATTTTACCATACCTTAGCACTGCTTAGCTTCACACAAACCTGTGCAAACATGCTTAAAGCTGCTCAAAACTGCCTTAACCACTCTGTAGCCAGCAGCCCTTGTTCTGCCCAGCAACAAAATAAACAGCCCTTGTAGGTCTTGAACCCAGGAACCTGTACACTACAGTCACAACAGTTAACCACTACACCATGACAGCTCTCAACACAGCTGTTGTTTTTCCAATATACCTGTCAGTAAACATTTAGAATAGTATTGAGCAATTGCTGTGACTTCTACAATTGTGTAGTACTTGTTAGTGATATTACTATTGCATCACATATGTTGTTAAATCTAAATATACACATATCAGATACATACAGTGTGATACATCTGGGAAGGTATACACAACAGTAATGTTTACACATGACAAGGATATGGATATATACATATACATAAGTAGACATATGTGTACATGTACATACACATACATAGTCATATATATGTATTTATATACATATGTATAGTGCATCATATGTATGGCCATATATAGATCTTTCTCTGTATGTATATATATATATATATATATATATATATATATATATATATATATATATATATAAAACGAAAAAACATGCAAAAGTCCAAGGGGTAAAAGCTGTGCTTATAAAAACAAACAGTCTCAACAAATTGAAAAATAAAGCAACAGCTACCATGCAGAGTCCAATAAACAGTGTTGCAACGTTTCAAGTCATATACTGCTTCATCAATCCACTGCTTACAGAATCCAGCAATATGTATAGAATATAAAAGTTTTTTATTTTTGGTGCACTCAGGAGGTAATCGCTTTCACTTCAATGCTTCATCAGACCATACAACTGAGTGAATAACAGATTTCCATTTAAAAACATGAGCTTCCAGTCAAATACTGACACATCATAATTACTTCAACAATTAGAGAATACATAAAATCAAATTAAGCAGCAATACTAAAGAACATAAGTCAGTAATTGCACTCTAATTACATTTATTGACTTCATAAACTAATACATTGTATCATCAGACTAAAAAATGTATTTTTAAAATCAGATTAAAAACATATGCAAAAAGGCATATCAAAAATATACTAAAAATAATTTTTTTATCTGATTTTAAGTCTTTTATTCCGAAGAAAGGGTTTTAAAGAAACCCTTTCATTCTAACCTTTCCCTACATCAGCATGTAATCTTATGATCCACTTAGCCTCTTTCTTCCAGAACATTTATATAATATTAGAACAGGCACAGCAACTAATGCATTGGCCAAACATGTTAAGTCAAAAGGGCAAGAACATACGTTTGAATTTATGGTTATAGAAGTTGTGCGAGTAGGTGTAAGGGGAGGCAATATTAACTATTTAATGGAAGAAAGAGAGGCTAAGTGGATCGTAAGATTACATGCTGATGTAGGGAAAGGTTTGAATGAAAGGTTTTCTTTAAAACCCTTTCTTCGGAATAAAAGACTTAAAATCAGATAAACATTTTTTTTTAGTATATTTTTGATATGCTTTTTTGCATATGTTTTTTAATCTGTTTTTAAAAATACATGTTTTAGTCTGATGATACAATATATTAGTTTATGAAGTCAATAAATGTAATCAGAGTGCAATTACTGACTTCTGTTTTTTAGTATTGCTGCTTAATTAGTTTGATTTTATGTATTCTCTAATTGTTGAAGTAATTATGATGTGTCAGTATTTGACTGGAAGCTCATGTTTTTAAATGTAAATCTGTTATTCACTCAGTTGTATGGTCTGATGAAGTATTAAAGTGAAAGCGCTTACCTCCTGAGTGCACCAAAAATAAAAAACATTTTATATTCTATACGTATTGACTGTTTCCTGGATTCTGTAAGCAGTGGATTGATGAAGCAGTATATGAATTGAGACATTGTAATGCTGTTAATTGGACTGTGCATGGTAGCTGTTGCTTTATTTTTCAATTTGTTGAGAATATATATATATATATATATATATATATATATATATATATATATATATACATATATATATATATATATATATGTTTACCATATGTCCATAACATAGACTGGAGTCATACCTCAGCACCAATAGTCTCAACCTCTTAGTGCAAGGGTTATGTCATGTATGTATTGCAGGTATATATGTAGACTGTTGCTACTGTAACAGGGGTTGTCTTAACAGGCATGCTTTGTGTGGGAGGTCACATCTGCTATTGACATGTTGGCCATCAGTTACTGACAACAGTAATTGTCCTGTGGAATACAGCAGAGATATGACCAATAAATGTGTATAGTCTGACACACTCTTTTCAGTCCAGAGGTATACACAGAACCCCTTAGTGCAGGACATGTGGACCATGCCTGACAATGTGGATGTTAACAGCCATGTAAATGGGTATATCACATAAATACTGGACTACATATGCCCACACAGTTTATGCATTCACACACTCCTGTCTGTCCTGACACATAATAACCAGTGGTGCAGAGGTCACATGGCCACATACTACCCACTAGTTAGTGACATACATCTGTACAGCATCCCACTGCTTTGTCAGAAATACATGACAGTTATGGTGGCCCGGCAGCAGTACATCTGGCAAATATATGGACATAACATCACACTGGGTAATTACACTAAGCTGCTCGGCATGTAACAAAGCACTGTACAAACTACAGGCAGATTGCCACAAAACTGGCCTACTTTTTTATGGGGGAATATACATGTACCTGCAAATATAGCAGGCTCTTCAGATATGTCACAGCACAGAGTAACAGACACCTGTGTGAAAGTGCAAACCCACAACCACAGCCACATATGGTAAGCGAGTTTAATATTACAGTATATGGACTGTCTGATCAACACCATCCTCATATGTTCCACTCACACACTAACCATACATATACTGCCGATGCCTGTCTGTGGTATGGGACATGTGTGTGTTTGGCCCTATAAACATATAAGCCAATAGGGTACCATACACTGGAGCAGCATGTAACATCAGATAGAACAGGACCAAGGACAATTACATCTACCACAGTCTGTACACAGGCTAAGGTACATATTCACAATACACACTCTGTCGACAATCACCATAAGTACACAGACCTCACTACAGTATACACAACCACAGAATGCCCAGGTTATGTCCTCAAATATAACCCCTACTAATACAATAATATGCCTAGCTGGCTGATATCTCACTGGCTTGTTATCATGTATTATGTCAATAAATAATGGTGTACAGAATATATGCACCTCTTACTGCATGACATATATACAAAGGTTGACAGAGTTGTGACTGGAGGCACAAACACAGGGTCAATATTGACATGTTGTTGAGATAACCTCATACATTTACTGTTGTGACACGGTTTGTTGTGATATATGTCCTTTGAGGGATATGAAGTCAGTAACTCTCATGGCTGTCACCATACTGACTGCAATCCTCAGACTATACTTCTGCAGTTCTAAGATAGGTAATCTGTGAGTAACACAAGACACATAAGACACCGTCTGCAGATAACCCTACAGGTGAGAGATTCCTCAAACACATAACACTGCCATGACAGGAATTAAATCATGTAGACCAGCCATATCCACACAATCGCTGTTAAACCAACATTAGTCCAAATGCAGAAGAGCAACAGTTACATTCTGTAGTCATGTCTGGAACACCCCCCTCCTGTTTGTTGGCCTGTCTCCACAGTGTATGTTGTAAGAGGTATATCCCACTACCATCTGTGATGCTGTTTGCCAAACACCGACATGAAGTCCTGCTCACAGTGAATGAAAAGGGCCAACACCCATATGGTGTTCCCTAGTAGTAAGAGTGTGTTTCCATGCAATTGGTTATGGGAATGTTACCACAGCTGTTCCACATGCAATCAGCTGGTGGGGGACTGCAATTCATGCAGAGGCCATCAGCTGATCATGAGCATTACTTACAAAACACAAGCTGCTGCCTAAGCAAAGCAGTTGTACTTCTCCTCATCCACCAGAGAGGGAGTGAGAGAGACAGAGGCAAAGTAAGACAGGGAGGGGATGGGAAAGTAAAAGCTAAGCATGTTTGTGTCACGCACTTACCAGTACAGGGTTTCAAACTCCTGCCTGACCATGTATTGCTACTATATGTCTATGCAGTTACTGCATGCACCACAGAACTTACATGTTGATGAGCTGTCCAAAGGTATATTTGATGGTGAGTGACATCAGCAACAGTGATAAAGAAGTGATAAGTTAGGTGTAGTACATGTGCCTATCCACAAGAACAGGTGTTAAGGTCGTCACAGCCACACTCTCTCAGAGACTCACACACATTATCACAGTTGGCAGGGTCAGGATTGGACTTCCTAACTAGCTAGTTTGCCACAATACAGTAATATGCAGGTATCACATGCACCACAGGGGTTATCAGGCTGATATATGGGCAAAGGGTATGTCAAGGTGTCTGACATCAGAAGGCATGCTTCAGTAGGCCAATGGGAGGTGTAGTGAGTGTGAATTTGGTCCAAAGCATTATACTACACACACACACACACACACACACACACACACACACACACACACACACACACACACACACACAGGTTTACCATTACTGACATGCATGGGTGCATTGCTTCATAGGTGTGTAGTGGTTGACTGTGCCAGAAGGCTGTACAATGCTAGGTAAAGGGTATACCTTGGCATCAGGCCACATGACAATGGTCTGCAGTGTGGCTCAGGGGTATAGTCTCTAGATTGGCCCACACAGGTGGGTATTATATTCACCATACAGTCATCTGGGTTACTATTGTGGGTGGCCAGTGCTGTGCAATGCTTGCCATGTATGTGTTCTATATTCCATAACATGGACGGTGACTGGGATGTGCACATGTCCCACATGCATATCCTGTGACATGTGGAAGTGTACCTGGGGTGTCTGGGGCATGTTGTGTAGACAGACTGTTATCATCAGATGTGCCATTCCTTATCTCATGTGGTGATAACTGTCAATGGACACCAGGTTGACCCTGCACCTAGATTGACAGCATGATACAGGTATTCACTGGTGGCAGTGGCATCTGTCCATTGAGGGCATGTGTATAAGGCATGGTATGTCCTTTGTGGGATACATTCGCTGGCTCTACAGTTTTTGCAGGCGTCCAGTGGGGAACATAGTGAAGGAGCACTGTATGCAATGATTTGCCTATTGTAGGGATGGTACAGGGTGCAATGTCTTCTGTAGTACACTGCAATCACACCATGGTTACTATCTGTGGGCAATATGCAGGGAACTACCAACATAGTGGTTGTTGCCTAGCCATGTGAGTTTGTGTACAAGACATGGGTGGAGAGTGTTCACTGGGTAATACAAGGGTTGCCTATATTGTTCCCAAAGCTGTGATGTCACATGTAGGGGTATGGATTGTTTACCCTAGTCTCTCTGCTGCTTGACATCTATTATCCTTGTAAGGTGGACATTGTGACATATAATAGGCCCACCATATAAGAAATTTGCAAAACCCACTCCACAATGAGTCCTGTTATTACCCACTCACAGCTACCTCTATACAGTATACATATCACACACACACACACACACACACACACACACACACACACACACACACACACACACACACACACACACACACACACACACACACACACACACACACACACACACACACACACACACACACACACACACACACACACACACACACACGTCTCACAGTTGTCATGTCTGGGATTAGAACTCCTACCTAACTAGTATATCACACTACAGCATTACACAGTTGTAGCGCACACCATGGAGCTTACTGGGTTACTCCTTCCCCAAAGGTGTATTTCAAAGTGAATGACATCAGCAGGCTTGCCAAGGTTGGGCAATGGAAAGTGTAGGTCTTAGGTTCATACGTTCATAGGTTGGTACTAGGCTATTAGCCCTAGAGCCTCTACATGCCTAACCATGACAATTCCCTGGCTATGTCTTCCCACAATATTTTCTTCCCTGGACCCCTGTCTAGAAGGGCAAATGACATGCTACCTGGGATCAATTTCCTATCTCCCATCCAAATCGTCCAAGTTCCTTTTGAAGAGGGCCAAAGAGACACTCTGCTTAACATGTATGGGCAATCTATTCCAGAGTCTGGGGAGTCTCTGGGTCAGGGACACATCCCTCCAGCATGTATTGTTTATTGTGATGACAAGGTTTGGAGCCCTGGAGCATGTGGCTATGAGGGATTTATATTTCTTTAAGTATAGCATGTCCAACAGCTCTGGGTCTGACATGGCATTGTATGTTAAGCAGAGATCACCTCTGAGTACATGATATGTGACAGAGTATAGCTGGATGATTTTTAGATGGTTAGCACAGGGCATCTGGTTTAGGCTTGTGATTCTTTTAGTGAGGTATATCTGAGCCTTTCTAGTTGTTGCAGATGTCTTGTGAGGTACGTACCTAACGGGCCACTGTACTCTGTACTGGGTCTATTGAGAAATGACTACAGTGGGACAATGGCCTACATTTTCCTGGAAGTAAAGCCCTTGGTGATGAGGTGTGCCACATAGGTGGATTTCCTGACTGTTGCGGTGATGTGATCAAAGGTGAGACCTCTGTCCACCTGTGTCCCTAAGTCTCTTATCACACTTTAGGTGTTTAGTGTACTGCCACCTATGTGGTACTTCACAGGTACATGTCCCTTCCCAAAGGGGATAACTATACATTTCTTGGCATTGATCTTGAGGCCATGGCTCAGGCACCAACGTGAAAATTTGGGGACAGTTTTCTGTTAACCTGAAATTTTTATATAGAAATAGTAAACTATAGAAATGTATCCCATTACTGGCTGAGCAGCAGTTAATGAGGTCTTACTAGCAGTACTACCCGAGAGAAGATCGGCAGATTCAATGTATTATACAGCCCACATCTGATGAAGTTTTACAAATGAAAACGTAAATCAGAACGTTAATGCAGAGCTTTGTTTTTGTGCTTTGGTTGTGACATTAAAGGAAGAGAATTTGACTGTCTGCAAGCTTTATTGTACACCTTCCCAGGTCTATTGTTTATTTTACAAGTAATCTTTGTGGACCTAGTGTAATCGTCTTTGCATTTTTTGGACCCTTCTGTAGAATACCCACATCATGTAGGGATTCAGTATTGGCTCCCAGTGTGAAGTCATCTGTGACCTTTGTTAGCCAGAGTCCCTTAGTGTTGGCCTGTATTTCAGAGCAGTAGATGCCAAATAAGGGCGGTCCCAGGACTGAACCCTGAGGTACTCCAAGTGTCACTTGTCTTGTGCTGGAGTTCATGTCACCTACTTTTACAGTGTGGGTTCTCTCAGTACAGCAGTTGGCATCCCATCGGGTGACGTAGGTATTAATGGCCAGCTTGGTACATTTATCTATGATCCCAGACTGGGGGATGGTGTTGAAGGCCTTGGCGAGGTCCAGATATGCTGTGTGAACCGCTTTACCCTTGTCCACAGCTCTGGAGACTGATTCAAAGTTGTCAATAAGGTTCAGGTGACATGATTGGCCCTTCAGAAATCTAACCTAGGTGGGGCCCAGTGTTTGCAGGTAGCCAATGTCTTTAGGTTCCATGATAATACATTCCATGGCCTTGCAGATCATGCACATCATACTGCTTGGGCTGTAGTTCCCAGGATCCAAGGTGGATACCCCTTGTGGACTGGGATAACTGTAGCTGTGCATCACACAGTGGGCATGAAGCCTGAGGTGTGGCTATGATTAGACATAGCACATAGGTGAGGTGCCAGTTCATTTTCTATTTCATGTAGTACACAGCCCGGGATGTTGACTGGTCCCATGGATGCTGTTGTCTTAGCTCTGGAGAGTGTGGTTTTTACCTGCATGGCCATTATTCCTAGAATCTAGCAATCTTTCAGTGTTGAGATGGGCCCTTTTGGGGATGAGAGGGGGTGCAGCTGGCACTGAATCGGTCTGCCAGGATATTGGCAATATCCTTGGGAGCAGTATATTTAATACTATCCTGTTGTAGCTCAGAGCAAATCTGAGCATTGATTCTTGACATAGCTATAGAATGGCTTGCAGTTGTCGTTGGCATCTAGATATAATATGTTCATAACTAGCTTTAGCGGATGTTATGAGGGATCTCAGCTTCTTACTGTGGCTGGCAAGGGAGTATTTTGCATCCTGGAAATTCCCTCATTTCTGCAACAGTTTCTTCCTTTTGTTGTACAGTATGATTATGGCAAGAGTCCACCACACTGGCTTACTTTTCTTGGTGGGGAGCATCTTGGTTCTATATTGGATGGCACAATTCATGCACGATGAACATGCTCATACAGTGCCTTCATGTAAGATTCAGCAGTCATCCTTTCAGTTCCCATCTGCATGGGTGGCATGATGTTAGTCACGTCTGACATGTGTAGTATGACGTTGGCTTTGGAGATGTGCTACGGATGATTCCTTACTGGGGTGTGGAGGAGGGATGTGGATGTTAAGGTTGATTAGCTTATGGGCAGACCTGACCACCGATGTGGTGACCATAAGTGTGGAGCATTGATTTCCCATGTTGGTAATGACCAGATCTGGGATATTTGCGTCCCTGGTGGAACTATGGTTACTTGATCCAGGGCATTGAAAATTATGGCTTTCAAGAACCATTGGGCAAGCGTGTTGGTACAAAAGTAGTTTTCCCAGTTAATGGCAGGGTTGTGTAAGTCACCCAGTATTAGGGTGTTTGGTTGTATCATAATATTTCCAAATATGTTTCGAAAGGTGTAGTGGGAATCTTGGTGTATGGTGGGGGATCTGTAGAAAGCTATACAATTTGAATTGCAGTCTTATGTAGTGTTAATTGCACCAGGGGTATTTCAGATGCATTCTGTTGGGCAAGTAACTTGATGGTATGAATACCCTTTGTGAATATGGACATTCCTCCACCTTTAGCGTTTTCGTCCTGGTTTGGTGGCCGAAAGGTGTGGTGAGAGCTGTACCTGGTATTGCAGGGGTACTATGTGCATCCAACATATTCACCCCTCCAGCACCATCCTCAATACTGGCACAGCCACAAGGTAAGTCACTCTCCCTGTCAGTTGCCAAATGGAGTAGTATGTTTTGTTACTTGTATCTATGGTATGGATGTGAGCATGCAAGAGAATCAGGTGGCTGAATGGGATGCCAGCAGATAGTAGACACCTATAGTGGCAACATGAAATCTGTAACAAATAATGGTGTCACCATAGATAGCCAGTACTAGACAAGGTGACAAAACTCACTGCAGGAAATGTGGTGGGCCAAATGTGTGTCCATAGGATGCACACATGTCAGTCAGGGAGGCTCACATACCCAACAGCAGTCTCAGCCAGCAGGACAGGTATAGACAAACACAAACAAAGGCTGTGCTAAGTCCTCTGATTGATGGCTATGGAGAACATCCCCCCTCCAGACCCACAACAAATCAGGCAGTGGGATGTTAGCTCTGAAGGGTAAAAAGTCTGAAACTGAATGCGGTCAATCAAACCTAAGAAGTGTAGTACACTGATATGCCTCTAGTCTGCATGATAGGTCAGAATACAGAATGAAATGGAGTACCAGAAATACCAGTATAGTCATAGCAAATGTGTACAAGTGTCAGGTGTGCCCCCCCCACAATTGTTTGTTGAAATGTAATAACATGTATGTGTAAGTATAATAACAGTGGAGCACAGATTACCTGAAACAGCCAAAGTAGCAGGATAGATTGTAGCATGTGCACAATATGCAGGACTGCATGTGTTAGGTTGGTGTGTGTTGTATATTGTGTGAGAGCAACTGTAGAACTTTGTGTATGCCTGTAGGGGTCAATGTTTTAATGGCCATTCACAGTCACTAGGCACTCCTAAAAATGGAGAACATTTATATTTGTGCAGTAACAGAGGCCTGATTCAAGGTTCCAGAGAGCAAATGAGGGGGAATGATACTGAATCCCAGATTCCCCCTCATGGCTAGCCTGCACCCACTACCTCAGGGTATTCTGCTATTTGGTGGAAGAGAAGCATATTGCTGGTCAACGCCTCACAGCTGTTGTGGAAATATACGTGCTCACCGGCATGTGCTGACATGTACACAGGGCTCCAATAAGCTTACAGTATGCCTGACATACCCCTCTATGATGTTAGATAGTTCTTAGGCTTGCACCATGGTCTTCCTGCATCAACACGGTTTGGTGCGGGCTAGCCATGAAGGGGAATCTGGGATTCAGTATCATTCCCCTCATTTGCATAGGATTTCCTGCTAATGCCTAGTTACAAGTCTGAAACTGAGCCTTCCCCCTTAGTAACCACTATTCACTGGCCATGTTGTCTTCTGCCTGCCATTGAGTATAATGGCAAAATTGTGATTTTGGATAGAATGCTTTTTTCAAGGTTTTTTTTTTTATTTTTGGGCCGATCCCATTTGCACACCGCTGCCCGACAATTAAACAGCCAAAATCGGTCCAAAAAAATAAAAGATTTTTTTTTATTTTTGCAACTGTTTTCCATGCCCGTGGCCATATATTTGGCCATTGGCATGCCTTACACGTTACATACACCCTTTATTTGAAGCTGTCATAGCTCCGTTTTGTGGTTTGCAGAAATGTGCTCGATTACTAACTGAGTACACTTCTGCAGATTACACTAGTCCTGCACGGCCAGCTGCCAGCTTCCTGGATCACAAATTCACCTCATTTACATGATTTTCACCTGCAAATGGGGTAATTTGCATACAGGAGCTGTGTCTGTCCAGGAATAGTGCAGGAGCACTTGTGCACGTCCCGAGAGCTTGTCCCTGGATCTCTCGGTGGCCATATTGCCTCCAGCAACTCCTGCACTATTCCTGCATGCTGTGCAGAGTTTGCTGAATCTTGGAAAGAGAGTATGCACTTTTCTATTGTATTGAAGTAAATTGCCTGATAAAAATAGTCTTAACCTTTTCACTGATGGTTGCATAGTATTATTAACAACTGTCAAATTGATGTTTGCATAACCTGTATTTAAAGCATTTGGCTTAGAATTTGCTCTGCAAATGCTTTCAGTTTCATCTGAGAATTTGGAGTGAAATTCCATGTAAATATCTAATAGTGATGATAAAAAGTATTGGAAATGTTGCAGTCACAGAGAAATTATATATATTTAAAATTAAAACTGTTATCCATCATTAAGGAATACTTGGGAGAAAAACTGGCATGATATTTTAATTACGTTAGAGAGCTGTTGCATTGGCAGTCATGAAAGATAAATGTTTTTGGTGTGCCTACTTGTTTGATTATGTTTCTTATTCTGCCATTAGTGTCATACTTAAAACATATCAAAGGGAGTCTCAAGTCCATCATGGTAGCAGACATCCACCAGTGTTCTAATAAGCTAACACAGAAGAGTCAAGATCAGCAGTTTAGTTGACAAAAACAACAGATGTATAAAGTTCATGGGAGTTTGGGACTACACAATTTTAGGAAATACACAGTGGTGGTGGTAAATATAAATCAGGCATTCAATGGAATGAGATAGGCTGAGTAGGAATAATCTGGCTCTGTATTGAAGGGAAGTTTATTGGGTATACCTGAAAAAATAGAGATAAGGCATTAATAAGATAGAGAACTTGTATTTCAAATGTTAAAGAAAGATGATTTAGAAGACTGGATGATGGCCGATTTCAAGGCATCATTTGGAGAGATATTGGATTCATGGAAATGAAAGGGGATGCACCAGGTTGGAGATTTACTATAGGATGATAGTATAAAGGAGATGAGCTTTTGGGACCTGTAGTGGGCATGCTGTGTGGGCTTTCGTGTCAGGCTGTGTAATAAGGTCATTAGTTAAATAACATTGGCAGATGGCCGACAGGAGAGAGGGCAGGGGAAGATCTAGCTGAATAGATAAAGAAAGTGAATGTTAAAATTAAAAATGAAAATGGGGGTTGTATAAAAAATCTAGATTTGAGAAAAGTGAAGGAAGCTTTATCAAACTTAGGGAAACAGGGAGGACAGAAAGATGAAGGTAGGATGATTATGATTTCTGACATTAGGTCTGAATGTTAGTTTGAGAACTAACTGGAGTTGGTTCATTTTGTGATTTACATTTCAAAATAATACTTATGTAGTACAGCACAGTTCTGTATATGGGACAAAAGGTATTAACTACACCAGTATGAGGCCTGACAGAGCAAAGGAAGGGGGTTTTAGTGAAAAGATATGAAAGTGTAGAAAAGGAGTGGAGTAGACAGAAAAGAGCAGAAAGTTTGGTTTGCTTGGAATACCCATGGTTCACTGTGTGGTAATGTGGTAAAGCAAGCTGAGTGTGCTATAAAAGAAATTATGATAAACTGAAAGAGGTGAAAGCTATGATTCATATAAGAAACCAGGTAGAAAAGATGATGAAGGAAGCAAAAAATGAGATATGGGAAGTAGCCTATGGTTTAGAATGCAACTGGCTGAGATTAGGTAACATGGAGACAACACACAGGTGTACCCTTCGCCAAAATGGATGGCATACGGACATTACTACTGCTGTGTATTTTTATTTTATATTTTGGGGGATAAAGCAGCAATTAAATATGGTAAGGAGACAATAAATTGTGATTCTTCTGTGTTATATGAAGTATGATGTCTGTGGATATAGATGAACTTAAGATAATTGCGTGATTTTAGAATGTTGTCTTTGCTTTATATTAATGATGCAGGACTGATATAAGTAAAAGTGTAAAGTAAAAGATGGGTGAGGGAAAGACTAAAAGGGTGTTATAAGGGTGTTTTGATAAAAATGGAAAAAGAGGAGGTATAAATAGGAGAATGTTTGTCATAATTATAGAAGTTAGGTCTCTGCTATATCTGTCATAAGATGTTTCCTTGACATGCAGGTTGAGCTGGTAGGCACTTTCAATGGCTGACAGACATGGAAAGTGAGAACTTTATTTTGGCTCTCTAGATTTTTTCTCGTCTTTTTTATAGTTATGAAAGGGGAAGGACAAGAAGTAGTGGGAAATAATGTAATTTAAATACGGACTTCATAATTCTTAATTTATTGTAAGTTTAGGTCATCATTCATGCAGCCATCAGGCAGTTTTCATGAATGATGCCTGGGTTACATTAAGGAATTATTATGCTCTGTCACACATGTGAGTACGCCCACTCATGAGGGCTACTAATTCCTGCTCAATAGCCCACATTTCTAGTTATAGTTCCATCACCTGTAGGGATCTGTTTGTACTTGTGAAGCAGACACTGTTCACCATTCTGTTTCTTGCACAGTATATGAATCTCCGTTTGCTGGTCAAATCTCCCCTCTCCTTAATGACTCTTCCATTGTAAAGCCATTAATTACTCTTAGGTCATCTACAGTGCAGTCAGACCCTTATCATCTTTCATAGAGCTAGACTTTGTAATCTTACTGTTATGTGTTTTTACTATTTATCTTGGGTACATTTGAATGTCATGAAAAATATGAGAAATTGGATGAAAGTACTTTGACATTCTTAGACAACACAGCTTGTGATGGATGTCTAAAAATAAAATTTTAGGGAGAGCCATCATGTTGATTATACTCGGTGTGGTCAGTAACAGAAATTATTTTTTTTTCCTTATATTAAGATAAAAGGTAATTCTTTGAAATTGGATTCCAGTTTCTTGACATTATTGTATTCATGTTTCGTCTTTAGGAATATGAATAATAGGTTATCTAATTTGTTTGGGTACACTGAAAGCCAAAAATTGCTTGGAATAACTTATTAAAAGAGAGAGAACTCAGACATTAGTAATGTTAGACATTTGGGAATACTGGACAACTTTGCAGCTAAAGTTTTTTGTGACATGCCATGTTACAGAGAAATACGCAAGATGCAAAGAGTTAAGAATAGCAACACAGTGAAAGCCCAGATGCTGTATTCTGGAGACCAGTTAACAATAAGTTAACTGGGTTTTCAAAAGAGGCTAGACAGGCATTCAGTTAGATGCTGAATTATGTAGGCCTGGGGACAGAAGTGGCTAAATAAGCCCCAATTAAACTGAGTTGTTGCGTGATTGAGGAAAATGAGTTTTGCGATAGTTACAAAGGCACAAAAAATATATATCAGCATTATTCAGAGGTATCCCAGTTATATATAACCTGGGTGAAATTTAGAACTAAATTTTAGCAAAACTCTGAGATTTTTTTTTTTACTGGACATTAGGCTTAATAAACTAAATGAAGTAATATTGCAGTAGGAGTGACTGGGACTGATAAGACAAAATGGTAGGGATGTTTACAGAAGATGCTGAACTCTGAATGGTACCTAATAAACTGGTCTCTAAAAATATTTTATAGTGATAGTGATACTGTAGCACTCCTTGTAAGTTGACATGAGGCAAGCAGACAAAAAGTTTGAGAGAGGATAGGAGTTAAAACTATGAGAAGAGGTTATGGCAAGACAATGGAGCAAAATATATGCTGCACTCTGATAAGTAATTACACTAAGGAAATGTGTTTTTGTGTGGTAGTGTATACACAAATATTGTTATATACCCTCTTGATTAAATAAAATATTTTCTGGGTCAAAGGCTGAGTGCTGGATATGTGGGAACAGTACATTAGGATACTAGACACATATATTTTAGGACTGTCCAAAACTGATAGAAGTATGAGCATTCTTGCAGAAGATAAGGAAATTGCTATGGCCAAGAAGTGGTCCACTAACTAAATCTATGTATATTTTGGTGACTCTGGGCGCAGATAAAGGGAGGAGATCTGAGAAGTTATTATTATGGTCTCTTTTACTGATGACAAACCTATAACAAGAAATTGGAAGAAGAGAACCCCATAAGATAGCAGAAGTAAAAGGTTTGATGTCTCAGCTACATAATTAGGAGTTTGTGTTGGTAGGAACAGCAGAAGGGAAGAAGGTAAAATGTCAACTGGCAAAGTGGCAGGCAGAGATAAAATGCAACTGCAGGCTACAGATGCTAGATGCCATTAGACTTTGTTTGAGTCCAAGAAGACTCTTTTAGAATGTGTTTCAGGAAATAGAGATAAATATTTTAGCGATAATGGATAAGTGGAAAATACCCAACAGCTACTCACTGTAGTACTTACCTTTAAACACAGATTTTTGACCTGAGTCTGTCTGCATAGAGGAACTTATCTTATTCTATGCATTTTGGTTTACTTTATTCTGTACTCACTTGTGTAACTTAAGTTAGTATTTGAAACAAATCATGTTTCAACCTGTATACAATGGCAAAAGGCATTCTAAATAATTGTAAGCATTGTTAAAAAGTGGGGGTTGTTAATGAATAGGCTAATCATATGTGATATGGTCATTTTATTTTCGAGTGATATAATCTTTACTAGAGTGTACTGCTACAAAAACTAATGCAGATCATGCGGTGTGCATTAAGCATAATTGTAATGAGTATTGTTTTGATATATGAAAACTGTTACATGGTGTTACAGAATTTATTGTTCAAAAAAGTGGTTTGTTTAAAAAATGTGGCAACCAAAATGCAGCACCATGAGAATAAGATCTTTCTCTTGTAGCAAAGACTTTATTAAAGTCTAAATGCAAGTGAGTCTTGCAGTTAATATTTCTTACCTACATTTGTTGAGTCCTGAACCATAGTCCAATTAATCTAGCCTACCAAATTTGCCCCTAAAGAATCCTTTTTCAGAATGAAAACCTAGGATTCATAATTGCGTCTCATGAAATTATCAAATATTGGTGCAAAAAATGCTTGAATCCTGGCAAATAGAAACAACATAATTGTATAAAACTTTAAGATATGCAAACACTGGATATGAATAATGCATAGCCTTTTGTGTTCAGGTAAAAAAGAAAAAATATCTAACATATTAATCTCAAGAATTTAATAGAGCTGGCACTGATTTTCAAACTGAAGGACCATTAATACTTATACAAACTGGTCATTTCAAGATCAATGACATTTGAATACTTGATGTCAAGTTTAGCAAATAACTGTCATACCATCTTCATACATGCAAGGGTGGTTAACCACCATCAGGAGTTAAAGTATACTTTTAAAATTAAGATGCCTCAACATGCCAGGATGAAAATTAAGGTCTGTGGAAACAAACAGTTATGAAAAACAGGAATATTTTAAGACTTGTTGCAACCCCGTAATAGTATGATACCCAATACCAGATGAAGGTTAAAACTTTCTCCATAAAACTAGCAACAGAAAAGAACAGAAACGCATGCTCACTAATTTGGAAATTCCTTGCTTTGGTTTGAATTGATGAGAACTGCAACTGAGTTATTTTCCCATTTTGTTATGTTGCTTCTGTCTGCTCCAACATTTTTTTTTATATTTCAGACGTAGTGATTAATTTCTGACTCAACCATTGCCAAAGTTAAATAAAGTATTGATTAATATTAGTTGTTTCTGGAAAACTCAATTTTAAGCAAAACTTGTATAGGCTTTAATTTAGATTTTTTTTCGCATTTCTTGAACCAGATCTCTGTGATAATCCTGGTATGTGAAAAAAAAAAAATATATATATATATATATATATATATATATATATCTAAAGAGAGATTCTGAGAACTGACACTATCTGCATGGATGGACTGTATGAAAGGATTAGAAGACAGGCTATAAAGATATGACATATTATGGGTGAATGGCAGTGCTGAAAAATCAATAACTGAGTTGAAGCACTGCTCAAGTGAGAGGGCCAAAGTGTGTTGTATGAGGATTGTATATGTTATTGGACTCAACTAATTAAGGCAGAATATGGAATGAAGAAAGATTGGAGGGGAAAATATCATATTATTGATTTCAGGAATCAAGGACTAAGTAAATCACTTACCTGAATTACAGACATTCACATATGGCAGATTAGTTTCTGTTCTCCAAAAAAAAAATAATATGATGTATTCAGAAAATATGTCAATTTACACTATGTATAACATGGTCAGCTGTCAAAAAAAAAGAAAAAAACTAGTCAGCAATACTTATTATGACCTATGAACTAGAAAATAGGAGGTCGTCACAATTAAAGTATATGAAAAATGAGAGAAAGAGAGAGACAGAGACAGGAAGGTTTGTTTTGTCCATAGCCACTATACAAACAGATACAGGAAATATGGACTTTTTTGTGAGCCCAACAGGACCAAGAGATGTGTATTTTACATAACTGGAACTTTACATAGATAAGTCTTTTTTAAGGAAGAAAGAAAGGGGCTCTTAACCTGGTGGTAGCGCATAATAAATGATACGGGAATTATACATAGGTGCTGGTCCCATGAGAGAGAACAAGATCGGTAGAAGCAATGTATAATAATTTTGGGAATAATCTTCTCTAAAACAATAATGACATTTTAGCCTGAATTTGCAACTGGAGTGGAGAATAATCATATTTGTTGGAAAACAATTATATTTTGGCCTGAATTTGGACTTCAGTGGAGAATATGAAAATTGGAAAATGAAAGAGTTACATGTAAAGTGAATTCTGGTTTTCGCAGCCAAACTGGTAACCATTTATATGTCAAGACCCACAAGAGTGAATCCCAAACGTAGATACTGAATCACCAAAAGATTGGTGTTGTATATGTCAAGACCGAGATGCCATTTCTCAGAATATTCCCTTTTCTCTGAGGTGTGGTCCTCTCAGTGCTGGTATATATAAGTTCAGCCATTGCGCTGGGAGTGTGATGCCCCCACCTGCAAAAAGAAGTTCCAAAGAGAAGAGCGACATTTCGATATTCGCTGTTCCCTGGGTTTTTGTTCTTTTTTTTCTGCTTTTTATCACTCTATGTTTCATGTGCTGACATTTCAGTATGAGCCAGCAATACTTCTCTTATCTAAGGAGTGAAAAACTGAGAAGGTAATCCAAAATATGATTTCTATGTGGAAAATGTAAAATAGTTAAGAAGAATCTTACAAGGTTATATGTTGAGCACCCGATTTTAACAATAATCTCAGTATGGGAAAAGGTACTTCAATATTTACAAGACAGAATGGAATACAGCACCAACTATTTATGAGCCATACTCTCATGATAAGGATAATTTATGTATATGCTGATATAATTACTTGTATAAATCAAACAATCGGGTGGATTCACAAGACTTTACCATATCATGCTAAGTGAATTTGCATGACAACTGGCCACGGGTAGGGTGTGTGTGATTCAGAAAAACAAGCTTCATAATGTGGTTAGCTCAAACAATGTGGTCAAATGTGCTATATGCTAATGGCCACATAATGAAGTGCTGTGTATGATAATGAGGCAATAGAAGATGGGACAATTCATTAACATTTAAATGCCATGCAACTGAGCTGCCCTTACAATATTTTTGAACTTGGGCATATGCCCATGTTCAGATGGAGTAAATCTTGGAGTTGCATCAACCGTAGTCAATATGTATCTGCAGGAGAATGTCCTTGTAGCTATTATGCCCAACAATGTGTAATGTCATCCTTTTGCTTGGTCAGACTGCTATAAACATTTCATGTCCTCCATGATACCATTACTGTGTACTAGCACCATACTTATAAGAAGGGTCCCTATTATTTTAGCGAACACTGTTTAGTCAAACTTCATTACGCGAAATGGCAAAATACCGAAAGCATGGAACAGTGATTTTTTTTTTCCTAGGGAAAAAAATCACTGAGAAGTTTTCGGGACTTTGCCATTTCCTCCACTGTGGTGCGATCTCAGAGTTGGTATATTTAAGTAGGGGGGCTATGGGGGCACAGCTCCCCACATCAGGAGGTGTGGAGGACAAAGCCCCCCAATTTATTTTGTGTTTTGATTTTTTTTTTTTTTTATAGATCAGCATTTTTTTCCCCTGGGAAAAAAATCACTGATCTGTGTGTTCGACATTTTGGGGTTTTGCGGATTGTGGGTCGATTATATAGCATTTGCAATTCTGTGTGTTCACTTATATAATATAGACCCGATAACAACCCCATCCAACAAATCATGGAAATGTGTCAGCTTCATCTGCGGCCCTGTGAGATTCTTGGAGTACCCGTATTGAGGATACAAAGATATGTGTGGCTTTACATATACTTCTTCTTTTGGCTTTTCCCAGTTGGGGTTACCACAACAGATCACTTGTCCACTCATGATTGGCAGTGGAGTTTTATGGTGTGGAATTGCCAGCCCGGCACCCAACCTTCCACAGAAGGCACACACATGCACACACTCACACCTAGAGCCAATTTAGAGTATCCAATCCACATACAGCATGTCTTTGTGAGGAACCCAGAGCACCAGGAGGAAACCCACATGACCACAGGGAGGACATGCAGGCTCCGCACAGAAGGCACCCCACCCAAGGATCAAACCTGAGAACCGTGACTTACAGAACATACAGTGGGGGTATCTCAGGTATCTACCTCAAGAATATGACATCAGATTTTCAGTGCCATGTTTCATGATGGTGGGGAGCATATGTGGCTCTGACATACCCAGAGAAGGGAGCCAACACCATGTGGAAATTATATGCTTTCACCCATATACCCGAGGCACTGGGTGCCATAGCATGTACCCACATTGAAATAAAGACCCTGCCTGGAGATCTGGGAAAGAGGTATGTGAACCACAAAGAGTATCATCCCATCAACTTCCAGATGATCTGTAATATACAGGGTATCACCAACAATGTGCCCATACACTATCTAGGTGGTCTCATGGCACTCACATATGAAACATGGGATATAGAAAACATGTAACCCGTAACAATAATAATTTGTAAAGGGTAATGTCTCATATGGGCAGTTTATTGGGGATCTCAGATATGCCTTAAAACCCTGACTCATTGCTTCCATAAGAAATCCACACAATCAAACAGATAATGAGTACAGCCATACACTATCACAAACCAGAAACATTACTGAGCTTGTATTTGGGCTGCTGAAGCACACTTTTGTTGCATGGATTCATCTGGTGGTAGCTTGAAATATGACATTGCCATATGTGCCAAAATAATGACTGGATGAGTAATGTTACACAATCTGATAATTAGGAAGTAGTCAAAACCAGGTGGGCTCTTGCAGGCCCAACAGTTGCCACCTCAACAGGCAGAGGAAGGTGAGTAAGATGAGGAGTCAGAAGAGGGAATGATCAGGTCAGACAAAGACAGGCATAGTTTACCATGGCATAAGCAAAGAGGCAATGGGCTCTACATACTTTTGCTAAATAGTAAAAAAAGAGTTACTTGGATATACTTCAGTAAAAATGATGCATGCAAAACCAACTGAGCTTACCCATGCACAGGCTTTCCGCACTGTACATCAGGCATAGGCAATCCATATAGCAGAGTACAAAAGGCAGGGCATAATTATTATTTGCATGTGGAGTAGGGAGTACAGGAGTACAAATCTTTCATAGGCAGTGTGTGAGTGTGAGCACTGAAATGAAAAATAAAGTGTTTTTTCTGCAGTGTGAGAACCAAAGTGGGAATTCAATGCTGAGAAGGGCCAAGGTCAGTGGATGAGTATAATGTGTTGGGGACTGTGGTGGTGTAAGCACGGATCTACAGGGAGACAGCATCAGCAGTTGTTGCAGCACTGCAGCTGAGCTTCCTGCATAGGTGTATGACATGCATGGCAATAGTTTCAGCACATGAGTATGAGGCAATGCAGAGATGTCTATAATGCCTTACCACTCTCAGAAGTTGGTAAATAGTACTAAAGGCAATTACTTTGAAACAGTGATGGACAAATAAAGAAGCTTGACATTTAGGATAGTAAAACAAAAGGAAAAAAGTTAATCACTATCAGAAGTTGGTTAATAGTACAAAAAAAACTCAATTGAAAGAGTGGAGGATTTCTGAAGAAACTTTAATTTTGGAGGAGAAAACAAAGAGAAAAATAAATAAATAAATAAATAAATTTGAAGTCTGCAGCTAGTACAGGCTAGTGTTATACCAAATATACTCTCAAATAATTTCAGCTCATAATGCCCTCCCATGACTATTTAACATGAGTAATAGATGTAATGGTATTAGAAGACAGGGAGAGTGTTGATGAGCTTCAGATGCAGTGAATGGCTGAGTCGAGTAAATTATTCTGTGGGTAGTCATATGATGAGTAGGATATGACAGATAACAGAACATAGGTCTTAGAAGTGAATAAATAACATAAACAACATCTATAAAACAGTTCAAAGAACAAACAGATTATGCAAATCTACTTATAGAAATTATTTGTCAGTATTTAAAACAAACACAAAACACACAGGCAAGAAAAGAAACAGGACCAATAGAATTCTATTTTGCTTACTATTTGAAAACAAATGATTAAAGTATAAACATTTGGAGTTTTCATTTATCCTTTGTTGACTAGGTTAGTAGCCTCTTTTTAGTGGATACCCAGGATGACATTTATACTAGTTTGAAAAATGTGGGAAGGGCATCAAGGGATATCCCCTACTCATCATTGTTGTGAGTAGGAAACATTTTGGAGGAGTACTTCCTGTTTCAATTCCAGGCACACAGATATCCCAGAAAAACAGGGAGGCAGATGGAGAGAGAAGGACATGATAGAGTACTGAATGAAATGAATGTGAAAGCAAATACAGAGACCAGAGAATGTGTGCAAGATTCTGAGGAAATGTTTCAAAGAAACCTGCTTGGTGGAGATGAGTCAGCAAATGATGAATGTATTGGGTTGATTTACTTAAAAAAACACTGGTGAAGAGTGAGCCAGAAAATGAAGAAGATGTTTCCTTGGGTGATATTATGGAGAAAGTACAAAAGAATGATGCAGAGACAATCCAGAAGAATAGTGGTGAGATGGAAAAAAAAACATATTCAGAGAAATTAAAAGAAAGCAAAAGTGGAGTAGCAGAAAAGAAGGCAGAAGAAAATGAAAAACAGATGTACAACATAAGGATTCATAGTAAAGAAGACAAAGAAATGGGCAGGTATGAATTTGAGGTGTGCGACAATTTAATAGCTCATTTGGGTATAACACCACATGAGGTAATAGCCTTTCTTCTTATTAACAGATACTTTATTCAAACTGTTTTTTCAAAAGAAAATCTTGGAAATATGAAAGAAGAAAGATTATAATCATAGAGTCTCTGTGTGATAAAATCATTTAACAGGAAAACAAAAAGATGATTCTTGTACAATTTTAAGCAGAGGTAAAGAGATAGACTTTGAAAGGACGTTTGAAACTTTATGTGAAGAAGTACGGGACATTGCAAAAGTTTATGGCAAAAGGGGTTTATGGACTGGTGCCTGGGATTATAATATTATATCAAAAAATAGAAGGAAATAATTGCATAATAAATTTGGAAGGGAATGGGTGTGTTGTAAAATATTGGGGACAACCCAAAACATGTTTTTCTTTCATTTTTTTATGTGGAAAAGACAGACATTTGATAAGTAACAGTGATAAAATAAAATGTTATATTTGTGGGGAAATAGGACATGATACAAAAAAAATGTTAATTGGAATGTTATAAATGTAAGAAAATTGGCATTTATGGGTAGATTGCAAAAAATAAAATAACAGTAAGGAAAAAGAAAAAGAGAAAAACATGAACAGAGAGAAGAAATTTTAGAAGTAGACATAGAAGAAAAATTTAATGAGAAAAATAATAAAGAGGATATAGAAGAAGGTTCTGAAATAAAGTGACAAAAAAGGCAAACTGGGAAGTAGTAAAAAGGAAAAAGAATTCTATTGGTAAAAGGGTAAAATGGTAAAAGGTAGAAAAAGAAAATTTAAAGGAATAAGTACAAAAGAAAAAAATGAAAGGAAATAGATAAAATAGAATGTATACAACTAAAGCTGTGGGCTATGTATAATGGTTAAGATGTTTGACTGAAGAAATATAAGCCAGCAACAAAGAGGCTGTGAAAAGCACTTTAATATATATATAGCATAGACTTCACAAAACAGACCGGTTTTGGCTTGGAATAACCCTAGCCGTCTTCAGTGTTTTCAAACTCAAAGAACAATTGAAGTCTTAAATAACAAAAAAATTAATAAGAAAAAACATATGATTGGCGAGCACATGCATATTAATTAAGTATTCATAAATATTCATTAAGCCCTGGGTAAAAAAGTGCCCCTAGTTTCGTTATCCATTTCCTCTCCTTGATATTAAGTTTATTATGCCATCCAGATTTACAAGTACGATCCCCAATTTCATTTCTTGGTTATAGATAAAATCATTGGGGATTGTACTTGTAAATCTGGATGGCATAATAAACTTAATATCAAGGAGAGGAAATGGATAACGAAACTAGGGGCACTTTTTTACCCAGGGCTTAATGCATATTTATGAATACTTAATTAATATGCATGTGCTCGCCAATCATATGTTTTTTCTTATTATTTTTTTTGTTATTTAAGACTTCAATTGTTCTTTGAGTTTGAAAACACTGAAGAAGAATAACTCTATTTCTATTTCAAACATTATTTTTTGTATCTGTTAATTTATAATTAGGTAAATTCTTTAGCCTTTGGACATTTGGACATTTTGGGGTTAACATTTCACTATGGACTTTTCAAGATTATATTTTATTTACTGTTGTTTCTGTTTAAATTGCATAACTCATTTATGTAATTGAAGTGCTCTCATGATATATGTATAACAGTTTTTGCTTATTTTCTATGCTTGCTCCCATTTGAAAATTATTGGTTTACAAATTGATGTCAGTATATACATATATATATATATTTAGATTTATTGCTTTTGAGTTGATTTAAAGTCACTGTTACCTAGGTTTGAACCCTATGATAATTATTTGCACAAGGCCCTGTTTTGTAGGTCTTTTGTACGCTATATACCTTTTGATGTTTTTTTTACTCTGAAACACTCCATTGTGTTTAACCATTGTACTATACTTTATATAGGCAATATATAAAATATTTATTTAGGTTGGCTACCTTCATCATCATTTATTATTTTTATTTTTTCTTTTTATATGTACTTTGGCTCGTAGACCCCTTTTCGGACTTAGATAGTTATCATTAGGTCATTGTGAGCTTCTTTTAAAATGCCATACATATTGTATGAATATCACTATTGAACTTTTGTGATTTTGCCTACACCATTATTGTCCTGTATTGGACGTGGCTGGTGTTTATGACACTTATTTAATGTTTCTATTTTAATATTGAACTGCTGCCATTATTGTCCAGTTTTTGATAATTAGATTGTGAATACAGGACGTGGTGTTTGGTTATTATTGCTTTGGTGACCTTTCCTGGTTGCATTATGGATTTAAACAGTATTCTTTCTGGCCTTTCCTCCGATAGGGAGGACCTTGCGGCTTTTGGAATTGGTGTTTCTTCTAATACTTTAAATGGTACCATCTCAGATAAGCCTGAACAATGCTGTGAAAAAATATTTTGTGATCTAAATAAGAATATGAAAGCACTTAGATCGAATGTGTGGCATTTTAAATTATTCAAGGCCTACTTGGTTAAGGGTATTACTCCGAGGGGCCTACAAGTCAAAATTCAAGCTTTGATAGCTGAACCTGATGATATATTAACAACTGAATGGTTATCTATACAACAGGAATGTTCTATGAGGTTTGTTGATACTTTATCTAAGTATTATATCAGGGCTATTGACAAGGAAACAGCTAAGGTCAGCAAATTAATTGAGGATTGTAATCAATATCAGGATGAAACTTTTTTCTCTACTTTTTTGTCTAAACTTAGTTCTGATCTTTTAAATTTTGAAACACAACCGAGGGAGAGAAAACTTAGAAAATTCTCAAGGGACCAGACTGACTATGATAGGGGGCAACCTTTTAAGTATACTAGACATGTCAGATTTGATGACACACAAAAAAATACTAATTCTAATCCCAAACGCAAACGTCCTCGTTCCATTCTTAAAGGACGTGGCAATCAGGTTGATACTACTGATTGTGATACATCTTCTGGTACTGATATTGACACACAGCACACTATGGGTTCTCCAACTCCAAAACGAAAGAACCTGGTATCCCCTTTAGATCATACAAGAGGGGTGGTAGAAAACACAAAAAAGTCACAAGTTTACACAATCTGATGGAATTATTGACGAACAAGTACACATTTCTGTCAATAACAATGTATGTAACATTTCTAATACTGTTTTAACTGACTGTTTTGCTTAATAAATTTCTTTCTTTCATACCCGTTTTTTTTGTTCCTGAAGATACCTTTGCCCAAGATGTATCTACATTTTGTAGGCTAATTAATCTTAAATTATTTTTTCAGGACAAAGATGTTCAACATCACACTATTGATGATTTCAAATATCATTCATCCTTTTTCACACCACCAATGCATCCGTCAGTTTATTTCAACATAGTGTCCTCAAGGACTTGCATTTTGTTTCCAATGCACTTCCTCCTATGCCCAACAATATGTCTGACTCAGATATATCATGTTTAGCTGAACTTGTGCAGAACAAGGAGCTGGTAATTATTAATGCTGACAAAGGAGGGACAGTGGTTGTGATGAATTGGATTGACTATGATATCGAGGCACACAAACAACTGGATGATGCCAGGTATTATAGCAGGATGCCACTTGACCCCACTTTTATGTTTAAACAGCAAATTGACACTTTTTTGAATACAGCACTCGAAAATGGTATTATAACATCTAAAACCTTAAAACATCTCACCATGGTTGACCCGGTCAGACAATATATTTACTTCTTGTCTAAAATTCATAAAGATATTCTACATCCACCTGGTAGACCTATTGTGGCAGGAACAGGTTCTTTAACTGAGCCACTATCTGAATTTTTGACCAAATACCTTAAACCTCTGCTCTCTTGGGTGAGATCCAGGATTCAGGATACCACCCAATTTTTAAGTATTATAAATGATATGCAGATTGAGGATGACTGGTGGTTGTGTGCCTTGGATGTGAGCTCATTGTATACTAATATCCCTCACTGGGCGGGTTTGGATGCAATTGAATATTGGCTCTATAAATCTAATATGTACAAACCCGGGTTCAATACTTTTTTGATTATACTAACTGAACATGTGCTCACTAAAAATGTGTTCTTCTATGAAAAACAATGTTATCATCAGATTAAGGGCACTGCTATGGGGGCATCTTTTGTCCCCATTTATGCCGATTTATTTATGGCATACATAGAAGACCAGATTATCTATGATGATACACATAATTTGTATCTGCCAGATATTGATATTTGGTGCAGATACTTGGATGATTGCTGGATGGTGTGGAGATCTGATATTGAATATCTTAAGGAATTTGTACAATATCTTAATGATAACAAATGGGGAATTCATTTTACCATCAATTTTGATCGCAATCACATTACATTACCTTTTTGGATGTTTTGATAACCAGAAATTGTGATAACACCCTTAATACCCAAGTATTTAGGAAGTTTCCCCAGTACAATACCCTACTCCTCGCATCCAGCTTTCATCCAAAACATATTGCCAGGAACATCCAATAATCACAGTTTATTAGAATTAGACGTAATTGTTCGGATGAGAGCTCTTTTCGGGTTCACTGTCAGGATCTTTCTGACAGATTTATCAACAGGGGCTACAGATCTGGCTATGTTACCATGGCGAAAAACTATGCATCACATCTGACCAGACAGGAGTTGCTCAGATACAGAAACAAACCAGCATCACTTTCTAATAAACTTTGTTTTACTACTACTTATGGGAGAAACACTAATAAATTTATCAATATTATTAAAGACAATTGGAATATTCTTACAGCTGATACTGCCTTATCCACATTGATAGCCTCTACTTGCTCTTTCTCTTTTAGGAAGGGTAAAAACTTAGGAGCTTATTTTAATCATTACAAGCATCATTCTGATTCAATGTTGCCCCATTTAACCCAGACTACTATTTTAGGTGATAAACATATTGGATGTATGCCTTGCGGTCACTGTAACAATTGTAAACATATTTTGAATACTGAATTTTCAAGCAAAAATAGCAGCATTGTCTATGACATTAAGTTCTTTGCCAATTGTAACACTGACTGGATCATTTATATGGTATGTTGTAGTTGTCAGTGTTTTTATGTTGGCCAAACATCCCATCCATTCAGGCTACGTATCTCTGAGCATTTGAGTGACATCAAATGCAAGAAAATCAGTAATGCACTCTATGTACATACATTAAAGCATAATACAGCTAAATTTCATTTCTTGGTTATAGATAAAATCATTGGGGATCATACTTGTAAATCTGGATGGCATAATAAACTTAATATCAAAGAGAAGAAATGGATAACGAAACTAGGGGCACTTTTTTACCCAGGGCTTAATGAATATTTATGAATACTTAATTAATATGCATGTGCTCGCCAATCATATGTTTTTTCTTATTAATTTTTTTGTTATTTAAGACTTCAATTGTTCTTTGAGTTTGAAAACACTGAAGAAGGCTAGGCTAATTCCAAGCCGAAACCGGTCTGTTTTGTGAAGTCTATGTTATATATATATTAAAGTGCTTTTAACAGCCCCTTTATTGCTGGCTTATATTTCTTCTGTTGTACGTTTTTGCCGTGCAACTTTCTCCGTGCAGGGTAGGTTATTTTTGATAAGATGTTTTGTAAGGAAAATCTATATCCCTACAATGCACTGCTAAAAAGCTAGCATAGTAACTAGGTATGAAACTATGAATCTAAGGAAAAGGGAAACGGATATTTTTGAGTGTTTTCCTTAAATGTGAATAGTATTATGGCTATATTAACAAGAATAAGAATGTTGCCGTGGTGTAATACATGTGATATAGATGTAATTATGTTAGAAGACATGAGATTTTTAACAAATGAAAGATTTCAGACAGAAAAACTATGGGAAGGAATGATTATTTGGAATTTGGGAAATGAGAGATTTTCTGGAATAGCTATATTCCTTAGAATACAGTAAATATAATAGATGTAACTTTAGCAAAAAGGGGAAGATTAACCATTGTAGATTTAAAATGGAAAGAAATATAGGATTATAGCATTATATGCTTAAAATAACTATAAAGAAAGGGAAAGTGTATCTCATCAGATTTTAGACTATATAGTGATGAATATGAATATTATAATGACAGGATACATAGGGGTATGTATAGAAGTGAAAGAGATTATTTTATAGTATCAGAAGGTTTAGTTATAGGTCAAGGGGAGGTAGTTGAAACAGGGCCCCTGGATTCATGAAGCTTCATGCATGAATAAGGCTATTCTTGCACGGAGTGGCTCGTGTCCGTTTAGGATAGCAGTGAGCCTTGCATATGCATGAAGGCACGCTGCTATCTAAACTAAATGGACACGAACCAGGAATGAGCACAGGGGGCATGTGTCAGCAGTGCCAGCACCTGAAACAACCTTCACTCTGAAAGTGCCATACAGCACTTTCTGACATGGATGAGTGTCAAACTATATAACTATATTAGAGCCTGGCTTTAATATTATATAGTAAACAAGTGTCCACAGGCACTGAAATGTAAATGGGTAAAATTTCAGTGTCCGCAGACACTGAAAAAAAAAATGCTACAAACACCTATAAGGCAGCAGCCTTCAAGTGCACTCCCCAAAATGTATGCACTCTTGCCCTACATGCATGGAAGTGGTAGGGTAAGAGAAAATAAATAAAAAATAAAAAAGTAATAATACATTTTTTTAATGAAATAAATCCAAAGTTTATGCACCGTGCAGCTTGTTTTCATGGCTCGCTGCTATGCTTAGCATGGCTAAACTCCTGAAAATGATAGACATGTGCTACTGTGATAGAAAACACAATCAAGCTGCTGTAGCATAGTTGTATTGCCATAGTATAGCATGTAGAACATGCTTGATTTGAATCCCTCCTCTGGCAAATTATTTAATAAACTTTTGGGGAATGTGAATGATAGATATCAATCATATGGCTCATGTATAGCACAGTAGGGGTGGGAATATGTAAAAAATAATTTATAAATTTAATGAAAAAAATAGATTTAAGCAATGCTTTGTTAGTGTAAGCATTGCTTACCTGCATTCAGCTCTGCTTAGCTGGTGTAAGCATTGCTATGCAGATTTGTGAGGAGCTAAGCATAGTGCAGTATATTAAAACTGGCCAATCAAGATAAAGGGCAAGAAAACTGCCCTATTTAAAATGCACAGGTGGGAATACAGCCATAACCATTTGGGATTACACACAGCAGGACCAAAATGGTTGGCATTGGAGAAGGTGTGCGCTTCCGAGCACAATGTTGGGGCATCCAGGAGACCAGGGTCACGGTTGGGCTTCTAGCTAAAAACCATGATGGAAGGCTGCTGCAGGGCCAGTACCAGGGCTTGTAGTACAAAGCGGAGGCCTAGGACCAGCTTGCACATGATCTCACCAGTGCCACTGGCATACCCCAGACTGGTAAGCAGGTATGTCATCACCATAACAACCTAAAGCAGAGAAGGGGTGCACTCTTGGACCAGTGGATCCAAGAAGCCCAAGCGCAGTATGTCCCACCTGTCTGTAAGTATGCAGTCTTATGTATCTCTAAATATAGAAAAAGTTCAACTTGTGACTGTGCAGGTGTGATTAATGTGTGATGCCTCCCCATACAGCTCTTGCAGAGAGGTCCCAGAATATGCAGGCTCATGCCCAGTGACTGACTCGACTACATTGGCAGTATGGTGACTACAGAATATCCGCTACTATTAGCAGTAAGGTATCAAAATGATATAAATGATATCACTGCCTGTATATATAATTGCACTGTCAAAGTCAGGAACAAATGCCTGTGTCAGGCTGCCAGTGTTACAATGGAGTATTCCCAGCAGCTGTGTAATACAGATATCAGTAGCAAGCAAGGTACAATATGCAGGAGAGGGATATTAGAATGTGTATAATTGTTTCTGAGTGAACCTGTCAAGAAAGTGCCATGTCAGGGCTACTGTAACAGTTAGAAATGAAAAGCATTCCCCTGTGCAGATCATGCAGGACTAGTAATTGTGGATTTCTGTGTCGTACACAGATATGTATGTCAAAACTAATAAAGGTGATCCCAAATACTGGTGTTTGTCACCTCACTTGTACCTGATAAATAGAAATGTGTATGTCCTGCAGAATGCATTAACGGAGGTGAATTGATTTAGTACTGCTTGTCTGCATACTTTAGAATGGGCATGTCAAATAACTGGAAAAAGCAACAGTACATATTCCAATTATAATGTGTTTTACTTGTTTGTCTGCCAGCATTATCCTCTGTTAACCTTTAAATTTCAGCCATATGTAGCTGTGAATGTACTGAGAAATGTATAAGGCTAATAGGTGCAGACCTAAAACCTACTCAGGAATCTATATTGCTGTATGAAATTGTAAAACAGCCAAATTTGCAATCCAGCTAATGTGCATGTTTCACAAACAGTGACACCAGTGTCTGTTGTGTATGTATAAACTGTACTGAAAATGGGAAACAAATAATGCAACATGTCATAATAAAAGTACTGTGCGCAAAAATATGTACTAGATAGAAATGTCAGAAGCAACACACTACACCTCCCAGTAGCTCAGTGTGATAAGGACTATGGCCATAGTTCACTTTTGTACACACAGCACAGTTCAAATTCAGGGGCCGTCACTAACATCTCAGTCTTGTTGTTCAGTTTTAAACTGCAATCTGAATAGAAAAAAATAATGTACTGCAACACATGCATTTTCCATACAGGGCACGCAGGTAAAGCAATCTGAATAGAAATACTAGTATGGTGTGTATAACTATGAAAGGTATACAATTGCTGTATTGATCAGTCCCTGTTCTACAAATACATGCAAACTAGACATCCACACTCTGCAGTCTAGCCCAAACAAGCCCCTCAAGTGTAACGCTGTCACGGATAGTTTCCCCAGTTGACAAGAAACCTGCACAAAGAGAATGTCACAGTAGATGTATGTGAAAGAAACAACACACACTCCAGGGCCTGCAACTAATATGTAAATCTGAAATATATGTAGAAACAGCAATGTAATGTGCACACAGTTCATCTGCACAGGCCCAAAGGTAAAGAAACTGGTATCAAAACAGGTCTGATGTGTATAACTAAAATAAGGGTACAATTGCTCTTTTGATATCTACATCTGTTGCTGTGCTGTAACAGCCCCATATCCCAGGTAGAGTGTAAGTGTGGTCAGAATGTAGAGTATTGCATAGTAGTGTACTGACAAATATACTTGATAGCAGTTGTCAATTGAATCTGTTCCTTTTCTCCACTACTCAACTGATCTGACCATCACACTGAAACCA
>NC_056731.1:1385541705-1385544205 GCF_019279795.1 Protopterus annectens
GATATGACACCACACATAGTTTGCATACATATAAATCTTTATTTGTGTACTATTTCAGTTGTATATGCCATTTCATATAGCAGATAGGTGTTTGAAATACATAATAACTGAGTAATGCAACTCTCAAGCAAAACATTTGATACAGTAATCTGAAAGCATAACATATGTTGCTGTCCAGGCCAAGGCCTTCAAGTAGTACAACAGTAAAGAAACACTGGCCTGGAAGATAAGAATCAATCAACAATTACCAAATGATATTGCCAACATCCTGGGAGATAGATTCAGTGCTAACTTTACCCACCCCTCACCCCCTAAAGGGCCCATATCTATACAGGAAGAATTCAGAATCCCTGTAATCACAACTATGCAGGTAAAAGCTGCACTCTCTAAAGCCAAAAACACAGCATCCATGGGACTGGACAACATCCCAGTCTGCATTTTACATGAATTTCAGAACAAACTGGCTCCCCACTTAAGCACCATGTTCAATAATAGCCTCGCATCAGGCTTTGTGCCCACTGAATTGCGCACAGCAACAGTTATCCCACTCCACAAAGGGGGAGCCACCACTGATCCTGGGAACTATTGACCTATTAGCCTGATGAGCCTGGTCTGCAAGGCCATGGAATGTATCATCATGGAACTCATAAACAAAGACATTGGTAACCTACAAACTCTGGATCCCACCCAGTTCAGGTTTGTGAAAGGCAGATCATGCCTCCTGAACCTGATCGACTTCTTTGAGGCAGTCACCAAAGCCGTAGATGAGGGTAAGGTGGTTCACACAGCCTATCTTGACCTCGCCAAGGCTTTCGACACCATCCCCCATTCTGGAATTATAGCTAAACTCACTAAACTAGGTATAAATCCCTATGTCACAAGATGGGTTGTCAGCTGGCTCATTGACAGAACCCACACTGCAAAAGTCGCAGACTCCAAATCTGACCTCAAAGCAGTAACAAGTGGAGTACCACAGGGTTCCGTCCTGGGACCTCTCCTGTTTGGTATCTACTTCTCTAAAGTACAGGCTAACACAGAAGGCCTCTGGCTAATGAAGTTCACAGATGACTGCAAACTAGGAGCCATAGTCAAGTCCCCAAATGATGTGGACATCCTTCAGAAGGGCCTCGCTGAGACAGATGCCTGGTGTCAGAGCCATGGCTACACGCTCAATGCCAAAAAGTGCAGTGTTATCCCTTTTGGTAAAAACTCTGTACCTATGAACTACCACATAGGCAGCAATCTACTTAACAATGAATGTGTGATAAGAGACCTTGGGACCCAGGTGGACAGTAGTCTGTCCTTTGATAGTCACATCTCCACAGTAGTCAGGAAGTCCTGCTACGTGGCACACCTCATCATAAAAGGGTTCTCATCCAGGAAAAAAAGAGGTCATTGCTCCCCTCTACTCGACACTCATTAGACCCATTATAGAGTACAACACCCCTTTTGGAATATACCTCACAAGGCATCTGCAGCAGCTTGAGTGGCCTCAGAAGTACCACACAAAGAGGATTACTGGCCTCAAACAAATGACCTACACTGACCGCTTCAAAAAAACTCCAGCTTTACTCCATAGCATATCGCCTACTCCGAGGTGATCTCTGCCTAACATACAAAGCTATGTCAAACCCAGAGCTGTTGGGCATGCTACACCTAAAGAAATCCCAATACCTCTGAGCTACATGCTCTAGGGACCTAAACCGTGTCACCACAATAAACAGGACATGCTGGAGGGATAGATTCCTGTCCCAGAGTCTTCCCATACTATGGAAAAGGCTACCCATCTATGTCAAGCAAAGTTTTTCATTAGCACTCTTCAAGAAAAATCTTGATGAGTGGATGGGAAACAGGAAATACACTCTGGGGATCACTTCTGTGTCTCTGCTCAACAGTGGCAAAGGAAAATAACTTTCTTGGGTGGTGTAAGCCAGGGAACCTTGTTGGCTAGGCTTATGTAGGCCCTTAGACTGATAGCCTAGTACCTACCTATGAACCTATGAACAGATGTAGTTCACCAGCCTCCAATTACACTCTATACTCAATCCCTAGGGGGAAAAGAATTAAGTTGTCAAAATGAAAATGTATCTGTTACATAATGCTTAACTTAAAAACATCACTATCACACTGACAAACAGAACTGTGTCTAAGACAGTAAGCACTAGCTCACCACTGTTCCCATGGTGAAATGTATGAAAATGTACAGCCATATACCTTAATGTGTCTTACTACTAATATCCCTTACATGTTGTAACAGCCTAGGTTATAAATGGTGCATACCCCTCCCTCATAGAATGACTTAGAATGGCATATAACAGTGTTACATACACTGACCTCTGGACTGTACAAGGTCACACACATTATTTCCAACTGTAGTCCTCATATATATGGACCCTACCCCACAATATGTGTGGGAGTCCAAAACATCACTGGAATGATGGCAGGAATGCCAGCACTACATAATGAAAGGACACTACTTAACAATCTCTTACTGCATGAC
>NC_056731.1:1385549205-1385564205 GCF_019279795.1 Protopterus annectens
CAAACAATGCAGACAGTCATGTATATGGCGAGGGTGTAGGGGACAAGATTAATGTAGAAAATAAAAAGATGGCCATCCAAGACAAATGACGCCACATGTTGCAAACTGGTCATGCAGGCTGCCTAGTAATATGCCGCAACACTGAGGGAGATACAGGAATGTCTAGCAAAGTACTGGCTGTGCAGTATCTGTGTTGACAATCACCTGGACTTTGCATAAGTGTGGTGCATAAGCCCATGGGTTAGGGTAATCAGATGGGACAGTTGTTCCACAGGAAACATCAGCTAGGGCTCGAAGAAATGAAAAAAAACTCCAAACCAATGAATACCAAAATCCAGAGCAAAGGAGAAAAGCGAACCAGTTCAACTGTAGCTTACTGCCAAATTTATTCAAAATAAAAGACGAAAAACATATGAGATCAAGCGCTTTCGCCTGGATCAGTACCAGGCTTTTTCAAGATGAATTTGCACTCACAAAAACACAGATTTATATACTACAAGTAATGATATCACATGATCAAATGTGTTAACAGCTTAGTTGATAGGCAAATAAATTAATAGGCAAATACATTGTTAATTGGTAACCTAGTGCAAACAGAACCACTGAGCCATGCTCTTAAAAAATTGTAAGCCATGCAGTGATAAAAACACTTCTGTAGAACAATAAAATGTTAAAAAACATTAAGAAACATTGATGAACATTAAAAGACATTGAAAAACATTAATGCATCTTTAATCAATCCTAAAAATCTTTTTTTAAAAATCTATGTTAAAGTGGGTAAATGAATAAATGAATAAATAGAACCTATAAAATCACAGTGTGTGTGTTCAATACACTTTATGCAAGAAATGCCTACAAAAATTGATGAAATTTATTAGTTGATAAATAAATAAAACTAACTGTTGTATAAAATGGACTCAGCCATAAAAACTGTAGTTTTATAAATTATAGTTTCTATGTGGGTAAAACCGAGAGAACCCTTAGAAGAAGGATTTACGAGCATTTATATGAAATTTCTAAAAAGAAGGACTCTAATGCTTTCTACAAACATCTTGGCACATGTCCTAACATGCAGTTGAGATTTATGGTTTTAGAGCAAGTTCTGCAGGACAGTAGAGGAGGGGACTGGGAGGCTTGGCTTGAGTATAAGGAGCTGTTGTGGCAACTCAAACTGAATGCCACAAAACCCCGAGGCCTGAATGACAGTGTCAGCATTGCTAGTGTCCATAAATTAAGAAGGGCTAAATTATAAATTATAAAATTATAATTTATAAAACTACAGTTTTTATGGCTGAGTCCATTTTATACAACAGTTAGTTTTATTTATTTATCAACTAATAAATTTCATCACTTTTTGTAGGCATTTTTTGCATAAAGTGTATTGAACACACACACTGTGATTTTATAGGTTCTATTTATTCATTTACCCACTTTAACATAGATTTTTTAAAAAAGATTTTTAGGATTGATTAAAGATGCATTAATGTTTTTCAATGTTTTTTAATGTTCATCAATGTTTCTTAATGTTTTTTAACATTTTATTGTTCTACAGAAGTGTTTTTATCACTACATGGCTTACAATTTTTTAAGAGCATGGCTCAGTGGTTCTGTTTGCACTAGGTTACCAATTAACAATGTATTTGCCTATTAATTTATTTGCCTATCAACTAAGCTGTTAACACATTTGATCATGTGATATTATTACTTGTAGTATATAAATCTGTGTTTTTGTGAGTGCAAACTCATCTTGAAAAAGCCTGGTACTGATCCAGGTGAAAGCATTTGATCTCATATTTTTTCGTCTTTTATTTTGAATAAATTTGGCAGTTAGCTACAGTTGAACTGGTTCGCTTTTCTCCTTTGCTCTGGATTTTGGTATTCATCAGCTAGAGCTCTCTACAAGTAGCATATGCATAACATCAAAAGTCCCCCAAAGGCATGTGTTGCAATGTGTAATGGTGTAACAAGACCAAGTTGGAAACCTACAGACAGTATCAATTAAAATACATGTGCTGACCAAGCAACACCTTACCCCACCTCAGGCCCACCATCCCTATCTGCTTCTTGCTGGTGCCAGTATACCTGTGTGTTTGCCATTTATTAGCAGGGACTAGGCCAGTACATATGATGTTCTGAATTTGGGACACTGCAAAATGACACTCATGTGTAGCCCATAGTTGTCAAGCATCTGGAAAAAGGCTGAGGATGGGGAGGGATGTCATCCTGAAACACAACAGTGAACTGTATCTGCACACAGTGAAGGTCATGAATTGTGCCAGACATAACCCTGACTCCACAGCAATAGTGAAGGCACCATGTGACTTCCAAGTGCTGTGCACATGAGTTGACCCTGCAATCTTGCAGACTTGGGGGACATTTGTAGGACAGAGTGACCAAATACTGGCAAATGCAGATGGCCCGTGCTAGTAAACCACTTCCAGGAATAGTGACTGCTGTAGTAAACTTAGCAGTTGGTGCAAAAGACCATCATGTTAAGAGTCTGCACACTTATGCACCCACAAATTGTTTGCATCTCAGTCAGCATCTGCACAACTAACACATCTGTTTGATACTGCATTTGATTGCACAGGTCATATGTTAAATATCAGGTTTATGTAATGTTAACATATGCAGTAATGTGGCCAAATGGCATATCAGGGAAGAGGGTGCCATGTCAATAAGTGTGTGTACACTCCTCATAGCCAAAGTAAGGTTCGAAGGTTGTCAGTGTAATTTTATTTTATTGCCCATACATGCACCACTGATGATGAGGTCTGCAAATCAGACATCAGGCATTCACTAATGACATCTATCCACATATCATCACAGGTATGTGTCGGACAAACACATAGGGCTATAAGCAGAAGAGCAAACATAACTAACACACATATACACATTCAGCAACGGTGTATACACCTGTGATGTATGGTGCAAAGTACATACCAGGGTGCTGAACAGGTGCGCAGCAATACTGTGTACATGGCTGCAGTGTGTTCCAGGGGAAGGGGCATCACCTACTAAACAATCCATGCATCACAGAGATGTATAATGTTGGTAACAGGGACTGACTATAGCTGCACTGCATGCTGTTGAGTGCCATATGTCATGCATGTTGGCAGATGGGTAATGAGAGGTCTGTGTGTAATATCTATGTGCAACCTCACCTGTAAGTGTGTGCGTGTGTGCGTGTGTGCATGTGTGTGTGTGTGTGTGTGTGTGTGTGTGTGTGTGTGTGTGTGTGTGTGTGTGTGTGTGTGAGTGTGTGTGTGTGTGTGTGTACAGTTAAGCAATGATGTACCGGTCTTAAAGTGCATTTCTGGTTTTCCCCTCACAGGTGGCGAGGTGGGCCAGGGTCCCTCCTGCAGGTAAACTGATGTTAGTGTCCATACAGACACTGACGATGATGATAGGTGTGCTGAAGCACAGGCAGGGTTGTCAGAGGCTGAAGCTGCACCATCGTTTGACATCCCACTGTTATCCACACCATCCCCACACACAGACACATTACCTATACATATTCCATCACCAGTGGCCATAGATGAGGAACAGTTGGCGGGTGGTGACATGGGACAGGACAGTGTGGTGTCTATGGCACATGCGTCTGGACACAGCAGACATATCCGGATGCCTGGGGGGGTACCACACAGGCAGATGTACAGGGGTTCTCATAGGAGGGCTGCTAGTCATCATGCCCCTGGCAGAAGTGACACATCTGGTGTCACCAGATGCATGTTTCAGGCCATCATGGAGGCACAGGCACAAATGGAACAGTATACCAGACAGGGCCTGAGGCTGCAGAGGGCTACCCATTCTGCTGTTATTAACAACATTAGTGATCTTGCAGGTGCCCACCGTTATTTTGCAAAGGTCATGGATAGATGGTTGGTTGAGATGGTGGGAATCCTCAACCGTGGAATGTCTGTGCTTGAGCATATGGTGGGAGTAGTGTGATGGCCACATGGATGTAGGCCAGCAACACCAACAGCTGGAGGTCAACGTGGAGTGCAAGAAGTCAAAGCTGCTCCTGTAGCGGCAGTACCAACCCCAGCACTGCAGTGGGGGAGCTGTCCACACCACAACACAGCAGACCACATGCACATGGCCCTGGCTGGTCCCAAGGAGGAACTGGATCCAGCAGACATATGTCATCATCAGGGGAGCGTACCATATCATGGCTTGTACTTGGTGGTGCCCATAGAACCCCTGGCAGGCACAGTTCTCATGCCCATGGCCAGAGATGGTGAACTGCACACCCTGCCAGGTACGGTCTCCAGCTGTCAAACAAACCCCTGTATAAGGCAGTCACATGGCAGAACTGTGTGCATGCATATACACACACACATCATCAACACAGCTAAGTCAACCCTATACCTACACAAACCACCTCACAACAGCCCAGTTAATAATGAACCTCCCCTAACACACACACATAATGTCAAACGAATGGCTCTGCCTAGGTCTCTGGCAAACCAACAACACACCCTGTGCATATGATGATACCTGTGCCATATCCCTGTCATCCATAACATCGATGCAGGGACAGGCTAATATGGTAGTGATGCACAGGGTGACTGTACTATGGTGTACCAATGTAATGCTGTGTAACATGTTTTCAGCAGTAAGTTTAATGCTTACATGTCAGGATGTGTAGCTGTCCAGCCTTGATGCATTATAGCTGTAATTAACACTGAGTGATTGTAGTCTCCATAATGTATTCTGTGTGTGTTGTAGGTGTCCATGTGTCAGTAAGATGTTGGTCTGCTGTTGTTTCCTACAAGGGGTATGGCACTGTTGTGACACCTTGACTGTGCCATATCTTGGGTACAGCTGAACACATGTCACAAGTCTGTATAACAGTTACTGCATGTGCCACATGGCTGATAGGTCTGGGGGTGTATACAGGTGATTGCATGTTGGCTTATGTCAGCAGCCCTTCTACAGTGGACTATGGTAAGTGTACTTAGTGGTACACACCACATGTTTGTGTATAACACACACAGAGGTTTTGGTGTTGATGCAATACACAGAGAATACTGTACACATGGATGCATGTACTTTTACAAGGAACCCATTTTAGCCTATGTAATTCCACCAAGAGAGAATAGGCACAGCAACACATTGGGAAATAATCAGTCTGCTAGTTTAATGTCATTGACAATGGTACTGGCAGGGTATATGTCCCATTTCCCAATGTAGTGCAATCCTCAACTTGGTAAACACAGGTGTGTGGCATAGCCCTACCCTTTGGAGGGTGTGGTGTAGAAATGCAGATCATGTGATTGACAACTACTTAACTTGTTAACATGAACTGTACAGTTTTTTTGATTAAATATGATGGTTTGCAAGAAGGAAATAGAGGGAATTACTTAGATCTGACGTTGGAAGGAACGAGTGAGGGAAATATAATAACTCGTATATTTATAAAATTTGATAAGCCAAGTTATATGTTTTATGCTAATAGTTGTCACCCTGCACATATGGTACAATCAATGCCATATGTAGAAATTTTAAAAATTAAAAGACTTTTCAGTGATTTAGAAGAGGCCAAAAGAGAGGCTATTACAGCTAATCATATGTTTATTAAAAGAGGCTATTCTGAACAATTAGCTCTAGAAAGTTATAATAAAATGTTTGGGCAGAGAATAAGCAAATATAATAGTAGATGTAGACAGGAATTAAGGATTAATAGTGAAAAGGAATGGGATTTACAACAAATTATAGCTTTCGTGTCCAAGCACACTATTTTTTCAAATGAACTACAAAAAATTCTTGTTAGTTTCTGGAATATAATAAAAAGGGATACACCTTCACTTAAGGATATGCAACTTAAAAGAGGCTATTCTGAACAATTAGTTCTATAAAGTTATAATAAAATGTTTGGGCAGAGAATAAGCAAATATAATAGTAGATTTAGACAGGAATTAAGGATTAATAGTGAAAAGGAATGGGATTTACAACAAATTATAGCCTTCGTGTCCAAACACACTATTTTTTCAAATGAACTACAAAAAATGCTTGTTAGTTTCTGGAATATAATAAAAAGGGATACAGTTTCACTTAAGGATTTGCAACTTAAATTTTCCTACAAAATAGGTAGAAATTTTTAAGATTTTTTGGTACATAATGTTTATAAAAGACCAAGTGAGGAAATAGGGAATTTAAGTTTGGACACAGGCACTAAGCCATGTGGTAAATGTTCCATTTGCCAATATATAACTAAAACTTTTGAAGAAATAAATGGAAAAAATTTTGAAATGAAAGGAAGCGTTACATGTAAAAGTGAAGGTGTGATTTATGCTATTAGATGTGAATGTAATAAATTTTATGTGGGAAAAACCAAAAGAAGTTTAGCTGAAAGAGTTAAAAAACATAGAAGAGATATAAAAAATCATAGAATAGTTAGTCCTTTGGGAGAACATAGTAATGTTAAACATGGAGGGGCTCCTTTAAAATTTAAAGTTACGGTTTTAGAACAAATTAACTCTAAATACACTAGTGAGAATAGGGTAAAATACCTTTTAAAAAGAAAGAATCAATTTTAATTTTAAAATATAATAGTTTACAACCCATGGGTTTAAATAGGGAATGTAATTGGAAGTGTTTTATGTAATATTTATGCAATATTGCTTTCAACATTTGTTGATTTTTAATAATTAGAATTTTAGTAAATTAGTTAATTGATTGATTAATTGGTATTGTATATAAATGTTTGGTTTAATCTAATTCATTACTCTGTAAAGTCTGTTTGGCCGAGGCACTACGAGGTTATATTGGTTCCTGTGATATTTTATAATATCAGCTGTTGTTCCAGCTCGTTATTCCTATGATATTGTTTTTTGGATAATCTTCATTGGTGCTGACAATTTAATTCTGCAGTTGCTGAATAAACTGTATTTGGGAAATTGACTTCAAGAAGTGGAGTTCCTGGCATCTATTGGTTCTAGTGGTTCTTTTTTTTCTTTCTCTTTCTCTTTCATGAACTGTACAGTATTACAGCCAACTAAGTGGGGGGATACACTCAATATCCACAATGATGGTGGCTATGTCCACAAGATCCAAACCCAGTTATATATAACAACCCCAGTATTGCTGTACAGTTATACAGTGGGGAAGAGGACATTTACACATCTACTACTAGTTGTGATGGAATTAATTTCCACATGATGATACCTATGAAATGTTAGCATTTGCCAGGCAGTTCTCAGACAGATGACCTCTGGGACATGTATAATCTGCAAACTGAAGTAGATCCCTTCACATACACACACACACTCTTACTTGGCAACACTGGGACTAGAACCCCTACCTAGGTATGTAGTGGTGCTACTGATGTGTGTGGCCTTAATTGCACACACTACACAGCTTTTAGGATGAGCTGTGTTCCAGGTTACATGTTAAGTGAAGAACATCAACAAGCCCTGTACAGTATGGTAATGGGGGATGTACTAGTTGTTTATGAGCAATACATAGTGTGACATACTGTCATATACACATTGACAAACACATAAAAGTCATACACATATCTGTGAGACCTGGGCTTATCAGTGCTAACTACCTTGTCAGTGTGTCCATTCTGTTATAGATAAGTTTCACACAGCACATGTATCACTGGGCTGGATAGTGTAATCAGTTACCAGTATGGTTGCTGGTGACAGTGATCCCCATAAAGTGGACCTTGGGACATGTACTGGGGGTACAATGGTGTAAAGACAGTACACCCGGCACCCACACCCCACATTGGATATTGTACTCAGTGAAACCCATGAAAATACTCTGACATACCCACCACCACAGATTGACCAAGACTGCAATACAACCCTTGTCTATCTCAAGAGTGCTACTACAGGGATATGCATCTACTGCGTATGCCACAGGGATAGTAGGTTGATGCATTGGCATAGCTTTCCTACAGTCAGCAATATCACTATCCCTTATACTTTGTGGTAAGGTGTATCATATTTAGGAGAATGTGGCCACAGAATGCTGTATCCTACAAATATACACACTTGCACACATACACACACTTGCCAGAACTCAGAGGGTAACCCATGCCTATCAACCCTTTTGTACAACAGTGTTGTGCTGGTACTGCAAGCTCCAGGTGACCCATAGGGTGAAGAGTGTAACAAGGTACATGTAATATCCATTACAGCAGCAGCCATATCTACCTATGGCAATGGGGGTGTGGTGGGTGTGAAGGGCCTCAGGGTATTATCAACTACAGGTCTACAAACACACAGACACTGTTATTTTCAGTAATGCACGCTGACACATTTGTCAGTATTGGGGTCCATAGGTGCAGGTGTTCATAGGCGTGTACCAGGATATTTTCCATGGAGAGATGGGAAGAGTAAGGGATGTGTGTACAGTGGTATCATGCCACCTGCCATTTGCCAGCAGCTCATCTATCAACTGATGCCACAGGAGAAATCCACAGGATGAGACTTAAATGCAACATCCAATCATATGGTTGCCTCTTGCAGAGGGTCAGTGAGGTGCTCCATTTGACATGTATGCAACATGTATTACATAACATGGTCAGTGTCTTTCTTGCAGACCTGTACCCAAGCATGTTCTGTTGACTGTGGTAGTGTAGTTTAGGTATCCATGGCATGTGGTGACTACAGGGTGGGGATTCCACAGCTGTGGCATTCATAACACAGCTGGGCAGACATGTCAGTGTCACTCAAGCATAGATTGCCTGTAAGCAGCCAAGATGGATACCTGACATCTGCACATCTGTACAGAGGACAGACATACATCAGCTAGCCAACAAGTTATGCACTGTGTTGACAGATAGACATCTGACACTAATAGGTATGCCATAACTACATGACAGCAGCCTTCAATGACATGTCCTATACACACAGTAGTCTACAGTTAATATCCACATGTCAGATCAATATCCCTTGCAGGTCTTGAACACAGTACCCTGTACACTAGAGTCACAGCACTTAACCACTAAGCCATCAAAGCTGTGAAGACATTTGGTGTTTTTTTTCCAATATATTTTTCAGTACACATACTGAATTGTATTGAACAATTGCTTTGACTTCTACAATTGTGTAGTATTTGTTAGTGATATTAGTGTTGAATCAAGTATGTTGTTGTATCTAAATATACACATATCAGATAAATATGATGTGATACATCTTGGAAGGTAAGGATATATATATATATATATATATATATATATATATATATATATATATACACACACACACACACACACACACACACACACACACACACACACACACACACACACACACACACACACACACACACACACACACACACACACACACACACACACACACATACACATATATATATATATATATATATATATATATATATATGTATTGCTATACATCTGTCTATTGTGTTATATATATATGGACATATATAGATCTATCTGTATAAATATATATATGTAGATATATATAGATATATATATATACATATATATATGTGTGTGTGTGTGTGTGTGTATATATGTATATATGTATGTATAAAATATATATATATATATATATATATATATATATATATATATATATATATGAAGATATATGCATATATATCTGTATATATGTAAATATACACACACACATATCTATATATATATATATATATATATATATATATATATATATATATATCTATATATATATATATATATATATATATATATATATATACATATATACATATATATATATATATATATATATATATTAAAATAGGAAAACTTCAGGAAAACATGAGGAAAGGTACCAGTAAACTAATTTAAAAACAGTTGTCACTGAATAAAAAAACATGACAACAGATACATTTTTAGCGCTTTCATCCTTTAATATACAAGGACTTCTTCAGAAAATAGTTTTCTGATGAAGTCCTTCGATATTAAAGGATGAAAGCGCTTAAAAACTATCTGGTGTCGTGTTTTTTGTTCAGTGACAGCTGTTTTTAAATTAGTTTACTGGTACCTTTCCTCATGTTTTCCTGAAGTTTTACTATTTTAATTTAAATAGTTCTTCAATGGCGCTTCAGTTTTTACTATATATATATATATATATATATATATATATATATATATATATATATATATATATATATATATATATGTGGTTCCCATTCAGAAGCCTGAAACATCATAAGCCTGAAAATCAAAACCCTGAAACCAAAAGCCTGAAAATTCAGAATCCTGAAAACTCAAAATCCTGAAAGCCCAAAATCCTGAAAGACCAAAATCCTGAAACTTAAAATCCTGAAAACACAAATAATGCTAATATGTCACTATAAAGACACTAATATCTACCAACTGACCCTGACCCTAACCCTAACCCTAAGGTCCGTCACTATCGCACACTCACCTGACCCACGCCCTAAACCTAACTCACTTAAACCACCCCTAACCCCAATATTTGTCAATATTGCATACATGCCTAACCTGCGCGCTAACCCTAACTCACTTAAACCGCCCCTAACCCTAAAATAAAACCAACCGCACACTTACCTGACCCCAACGCATGACCTAACACCACAGGGCTAACAATAGCAAAGCCACAATGACATCAGTATGTCTATTTTGTGTTTTCAGGATTTTGAGTTTCAGGATTTTGGTCTTTCAGGATTTTGGGCTTTCAGGATTTTGAGTTTTCAGGATTCTGAATTTTCAGGCTTTTGGTTTCAGGATTTTGATTTTCAGGCTTATGATGTTTCAGGCTTCTGAATGGGAACCATATATGTATATAGATATATATATATATGAAGATATATGCATATATATCTGTATATATGTAAATATATATATGTGTGTGTGTGTGTGTGTATATATGTATATATATATATATATACATATATATATATATATATATATATATATATATATATATATATATATATATATATATATATATATATATATATATATATATATATACACACACACATATGCTCTTCAGCAATTACATTCTGCTTGTCGGTAAGCCATTAGACCTCAGGAATTTGTTTTAAAAGTGTTCAGATTTGTAAAGTAATACTTATGTTTTGCTGTATTTGGATCTATATAACTAGTATTCATTTTTCTGATTACTGACTACTGATCTGCTTATTTGTTTATTTAACTGGTTGATTCTGTCATTCAGGAATTGTGTTTTTACTGACACTACCACTGCAGCTATGTTGTCTCTATGCTACTAAAACTGCTTTTATAACTGTAATGTATATCTAATTGACCTAGTCTTGGAGTTAGAAACAGTATTTACTGATTTAGCACTACAGTTGTCTCTGCTACTGCTTCAGCTGTGCTGTTGTGTTCATTTTCCTATTTCTTGTATGCACAGGATAATTGGCTGATAAATGTATTGTGCATGATTTATTAACCTGTTTTCAAACTAAGTTATGGCACTGTGATATGGTAACTGTTGAAGCACTCTCATACTGTAGCAGTAGCATCTATTCTCCTGCTTTATCCACACTATCCTCAGATTTGTATCTTTTACACCCTCTTATCTCCTCATTACTTCCTTTGACCTGTTTTTGTCTCCTTCTACTAGCTTCATCCTTTTTTTTCCTCTCTCTCTTTAGAGCACACTCAAGCAAATCTGCAGACTGCGGCTGTCACTCCACCCATAGAGTATAAGAAGGAATCAGTACTGCAAACTAAACAATGATATACATTTTGAGCCTCAAGAGCAGGGTCAGTCCATCCAGGCATTCTACTTGTATGTTTTATGAGAGTGAAGCTATTACATTAGCAGTATTTCTTAGTAGTTCTCAGCTTGCTAATAAAACTGACTGTTGTAGCCTTGTGCCCCCCCTCGCTAGTACAGTAATACTAACTGTCTAATAGACAGTATACATTTAATTTACATCCCTGTGACTAAATTAACCATCAAGCAGCCCTCTCAGTGTTTTCTGCCTTAGTTTTTATCACTTGGAAGCCCACCTGTTTATCTGCATCTCTGTACATTCCCCTTCATTGCTAATGTATCTCCCTACTCTAATCTGTGCACAAACTAGTTACTAATCAGCAAGTCAATGTAAAGACACACTCCCAACCTTAATAAACTTTGCTGTCTCTTCTCTCCTTCACTTTACAGGTAGTTTGAACTATTACTTACCCCCACTGAGGCCTTCACAGATTTCCTTGCCTCTCTGGTTTCTTTGCATTCCACATGGTTTACACGCCTTGTGCTATCTTCCTCCCCCAATACAAAGTCTATATTAGAATCCTGCTGAGCATGGAGCCATCTTTAAATTTCTAGTCTCCCACCAGGACACAAGTGCTCTTCAGCAATTACATTATGCTTGCCGGTAAGCCATTAGACCTCAGGAATTTGTTTTAAAAGTATTCAGATTTGTAAAGTAATACTTTTTTCTCTTTTCTTGAATGGCTCTGCCCCGCTCCGTTCGCCCTTGCTAATGCTCGGGCTCTTTCCACTCCCCTGCCCCCTATTCCCTCCCACCCCCACTACCTCTTCATTTATAGTAATCACAGCCACACCCACAGCTCACCCTCACATCACCTCCACCAATCACAGCTCCTCAAGTCATATCACATTATACCACACCAACTTGCTCCACACAAAATACTCCCAATCACTCTTCATTCCCACTAGGCATTTTTTACATCATCCACACTACTTCCCCATCCATATATAGTGCAACCCTATAATTCCTATTCAGACCCCCCACCTAGAAACAACTTAAACTTTATAACCATGACTATCACACAACTAAGTCTAGTCTGTCTTCTCATAATTCTTTACAACACCTCAAGTTATCACTCTAGCAATATCCCTAAACTTAGTAGCACAACACTGCATTATTCACTCTCGTATACAGACACCACACATTATAATAATATCTGCCCACAGTTATTCAAGAACTACATAACGGACCAATTCAGAACTAAACACATATGCTCTCATTCCTACTCCAAAAAAAAACACAGTACTTTCTCACACTCCTTACCAAAAGCAAACATCTGTATAGCCATTTTAATTCCAGGCTCACCATAAGTGGGGATATCCACCCCAACCCAGGCCCAGATCCATCCTGTCCAACACAAACTGCTCCAACACAAATGTCAGAACATAACACCCCCACTTTCTTCATCCCTGGGCAAATCAACAACAGCAGCAAAACCAACTATCTTTTAATGCTAAATATTAATATTAGAAGTATCAAAAATAAAATCCCTGAACTCCAGGCCACAATAGCACACTACTCCCCAGACATAGTTGCTTTAACAGAAACCTGGCTAAATAAAAACATAGCTAACTCAGAAGTTCTCCCTACTGACTACAATATCATTAGACAAGACAGACCACTTCGTAAAGGGGGTGGAACTGCCTTACTCTACAAGTCCAACTTAACTGTCTGTCAATTACCAAACTCCTACCCCTCCCCTAATAATTGGGACATACTTATCTCAGTACTTCAACTTCACCCTAAAAAGGTCATCACCACAATTGTGATCTATATTCCACCTGGTAATACACCTGCTAGCCCTGAAGACTTTTTATCCTAGTGTTCTTCCACATACTCACAAGAAACCCTTATTCTGGGGGACTTCAACCTAGACTGGTTCACCTGTATATCAGAACCACCAAGTAATCTAATAAATCTCCATGGCTACCAGCAGCTAGTCCAAATTCCAACTAGATGTGATAAAAAATGTAATAGGGAATCCATCCTTGACTGGGTCTTAACTAACAACCCCACATTGTACCCTCACACAGGCAGTCTCCCAGACACCTTAAGTGACCACAACATAATATACTTTATACGTAGTAGAACAAGCATATGCAAAACCACTAAATATAAGTATCCACTATAAACACAAAAAAAATTCTCTCCTGAGGTCCTCAACACTTTACTCTGTAACTGTGACTGGATCCCCCTAAAGACCCTCCCACTTGACCAGGCTGTAGCATATTTCAACAAAACATTTCTACAACACCTAGACACTGTCACTCCATTACGCAAAATCAAAGTTAGAACCTCTACAAACCCCTGGCTCAGTAAAGAAACCAAACAAATCCTCAAGTCCAGAGACACTGCCTGGCTTTATTATCAAAAAAACAAAGAAACACAAAGCCTAACTAAGTACCAAGAACTGCGCAACCATGCAAAAAAATGCATTAGGCTGGACAAAAAAATCCTACTACACAACATTACAAACTAAATACCAACACAACCCGCAAACATTTTGGAAAAATGTAAACCAGCTACTAAAATCCACCCAAAAGGCTACCCCCAAACCAACCACCCCTGACACTAAAGTTGCCATCGAAACACAATTCAACTTCCACTTTGTGAACTCAATTCTATCCTTGATATCACAGGACAGTTCCTTCATCACTATCCCCCCCCCAACACAAATAACACTAATACAAGTTTTACCCTCAAAACAGTTTCCACCACTTCAATCAAAAGCATGCTCTCCAAACTAAAAACCTCATCAACAGCAGCCGACCTACTCCCCAGCTATTTCTTGAAACTCACAGCAGATGTTATTGCTATCCCAGTCTCCACTCTCATAAACAGATCAATTGTTGAAAACTATGTGACCAAACTCTGGAAAATATCCTATGTTACACCCATACATAAAGGCAGGACCTCCACTGAACTTAATAACTATAGACCCATTGCTTTACTTTCCCCCCTGGCCAAAATCCTAGAAAAATGCATCCATACCCAGATGCTAAACTATCTCCTAGACAGCAACATCCTGTCACCTACTCAGCATGGTTTCAGATCTGCCCATAGTACAACTACAGACCTCCTCTGCTTCACAGACACAGTAAACCATCTCAAAAATGAAGGCCTACAAGTGTCAACTCTTTTTTTGGGTATGTCCAAAGCATTTGACACAGTCTCACACCAAATCCTGCTAAACAAACTAAACCAATATAATCTATCAAATTCCATTCTTACCTAGTTCCAAAGCTACTTAACTGACAGGTACCAAGCTGTGAAATGGGA
>NC_056731.1:1385569205-1385619205 GCF_019279795.1 Protopterus annectens
TGTACCTGTATCCCATACTTCTTTTGTTTTTCCCTGCAGACATGGGAGTCCTTTTCACCACTCTGTACTAGATTAGTAGTATACAATTTGTAGTTATTAGGTAAATACTGTACCACACTGACCTGCAATTATAGGTTCATAGGTTCACAGGTTCATACTAGGCTATCTGCCCTAGGGCATTTATAAGCCTAGCCAGAATGTGTTTGGCTTTCACCACCCATTTTAAATTAATTTTGCTATGCCCTTTTTTGAGGTTAGTATACTGTGCCTCTGTCTAACAGTGACACAGAAGTGATACCCGGGGTAAACCTACGATCTTCCATCCACTCATCAAGATTCCATTTGAAGAGATTCAATGAGGGACTCTGCCTAACCTGGACTGGGATTTTATTCCAGAGGGAAGGGAGCCTCTGGGTTATGAATCTGTCCCTCCAGCATGTCCTATTTATTTCAGTGCTGAGGTTCAAGTCTCTCGAGCATGTAGCTCGATGGGATTTGGATTTTCTGAGGTGCAGCATGTCCATTAATTCCTGGTTGGACATGGCTTTATACATCAGGCACAGATCGTCTCTGAACAGGCGGTATGCCACTGAGTAGAGCTGGAGTTTCTTTAACCGGGCAGCATATGGCATCTGTTTGAGCCCTTTGATCCTCTTGGTGAGGTACTTTTGGGGTCTTTCCAGTTGCTGCAGGTGTCTGGTAAGGCACATCCCAAAAGGGGCATTGTACTCAATTATGGGCCTGATGAGGGATGAGTAAAGAGGCATGATGACCTCCCCTGATCTAGATGTGAATCCCTTCATGATTAGGTGGGCTATATAAAATGTTTTTCTAACCACTTTGGCCACGTGGTTGTCAAATGAGAGATTGCTATCAACTTGGGTCCCCAGGTCCCTAATTACTTCTTCTATACTTAATGGATTACCACCTATGTGGTAATTTGTGGGCACTTTGTTTTTGCCAAAGGGGATGACTATACACTTTTTGGCATTTAGCTTGAGGCCATGGTTCTGGCACCAGTTGTCTGTTTCTATGAGGCCCTTTTGGAGGATGCTTGTGTCGGTTGGAGAGTCGATTATGGCACCCAGTTTGCAGTCATCTGCGAACATGGTCAGCCACAGTCCTTCCGTGTTGGCCTGTACCTCCAAGAAATATATACCGAACAAGAGAGGTCCCAGGACTGAGCCTTGTGGGACGCCACTTGTAACTGGTTTGGAGTCTGACATGGCTCCAGCAATTCTAACCATGTGGGTTCTGTCCTTGAGCCAGTTTGCAACCCATCTAGTGACATAAGGGTTTATATTTAAGCTGGTGAGCTTATCTATAATGCCCGAGTGGGGTATTGTATCGAAGGTTTTTGCGAGGTCCAGGTAGGCTGTGTGGACCACCTTCCCCTCATCAATGGCCTTGGTGACTGTTTCGAAGAAATCAACCAGGTTTAAGAGGCAGGATCTGCCCTTAACAAAGCCAAACTGGGTAGGATCTAGTGTCTGTAGGTCCCCACTATCTTTATTTATGAGGTCCATGATGATCCTTTCCATAGCTTTGCAGACCAAGCTAGTCAGGCTTATGGGGCAATAGTTTCCAGGATCCATTGAGGCACCACCTTTGTGGAGAGGGACCACAGTTGCTGTACGCCACTCTTTGGGTACATATCCTGTAGTAAGGCTGAGATTGAACAGTAGTTTTATGTTTGGGTTTAGCTCTTCTTGGAGTTCATGTAGAACGCAGCCCGGGACACTGTCTGGTCCCATTGATGCTGTGTTTTTTGCTTTGGAGAGGGTGGCTCTTACCTGAGCATCTGAGATGTCAGGGGGGCAGCACTCTGCTGGGATAGGTATTTGTCCTTTTGGTGGGGAGGGGGGGAGAAGTTTGCGCTGAACCTGTCAGCTAGGATGTTGGCAATGTCTGTGGGTTCGGTGTATTTTTTGTCATTTTGGACTATATTCTGAGCATATCTGGGAATTACCACCCAGGTTCCTAACATAACTAAAGAAAGCCTTGTGATTATCCTTAGTATCCTGTGCAGTTTTTCTCTCGAAGCTGGCCTTAGACGATTTTATGAGTGCCCTTAGTTTTTTGCTAATACTGATCAGAGATGCCTTCCTTTTTTGGAATTTTGCTCTATCATTTAGTAGCTTCCTCCTTCTATTGTATAGTTTGTTTATGGCTGGGGTCCACCAGACAGGACATCTGCCTTTGGAGGATTGGGTCTTGGTTTTATTTGGGATTGCATGATCCATGCATTCCTGAAGGTGTTCATAGAATGTGTTTATAAAGGATTCTGTGGTCTGGGCTGTATTTTCCACAGGCCCGGGGGCTTTGAAGGATTCCACCTCGGTTTTGAGGAGTGTGAAATTTGCTTTAGAGAAGTTTTTCACTGTGGTTTTCTGGGCAGGGGGTGGGGTCGGGATGTGAATATCCAGTGAGATTAGTTTATGGTCTGATCTTACCAGTGAGGGATACACTTCTGGTCTGGAGCATAGAGTCCCCATGTTGGTGATGATCAGGTCCAGTATGTTTTCCCCTCTTGTTTCCCCCTTAAATTTGCTTGGTTTTCCTGGTTTTGTTTTAGCAGCTTAGAATCCCCAGTAGTGTGCTTGCATGCAAGTTGCCCACTGCCCACTAGGTGGCTCCATACTATTAGTGCATCCAAGTGCCCCACATGTCCGCTAGGTGGCTCTATACTATTAGCTTTAGGGTCTCTAAATCCGTTTACCTCTTCTTCATCAAATACACCTAACACAGTTCTTATTCATCTCTTTGTTATTGTTCTCTCTCACACTGTGGTCCCAGTATAACCATAGAAGTATTTCCTTATATCACTCTGCTATAATTCCACTTATTTTGTTAAGCCTCTTACCTTCTTATATATCTCAACACACTTACCTTCATACTTCAGCACACCACTGATTGTTCTCTTCAATCTACTTCTTTTGGCTCTACCTGCTCCGTTCACCCTGCAGGATCACTCTGCTCCCCTACCCTGCCCCAATTCCCACCCTCCCCATGTGTCCCACACTTATTATCACCTTGCCACTCCCACTCATCTGACACCACTCCCACTTATCAGAATCAATCAGCATTAACCAATCACACACAGGACCCAGCCCTATTACTCAAACACTCTCTCCAGTCTCTCACTATATGCTAATTATAAACATCCCAACTCTATTTTAAACAAACATTACTCAAATACTCCTACAATGCCTCCACATTCTTTTAATAAATCTTCAAACTTAAAGCCTATTTACTGCCTAATACCCCCCACTTATAATTTTCTGTCTTCTCACAGCCTATGAATACCAACCCCTCCCTGGCACCCACTACCCTAGAACCCAAACCAGTACTGCTAATCAGCTACAAAATTCTAACCAACCACTACCCCACCTCTTATCAAACTCTTCTAATGCAAAAACTCAACATCCCATTTGTGCTTCATATATTAATCCTAGAACTAAATACTACCACAAACTCTTATTAGAATTCCAGAAACTTGCTATTAGATTACTACCTAACCTCACAGTGGATGGTGACATCCACACTAACCCAGGTCTAACCCCACCTGTTACTATCAGCCCCAGAAATAACACCCATACTAGCCTACAAAATTCAAACAATGCCCCCGACTCACTCCTAGTGTGTCACCTAAACATTAGAAGTATAAACAGGAAAATTCACTACTTTACATGCCCTCCTAGATGTCCACTCCCCTGATATACTATGCCTTACCGAGACCTGGCTCAAGCCTACTACCATTGATAATGAGATCATACCACCAGGATACAATATATTAAGACGTGATCATATCTCTAAGAAAGGGGGGTAGCCATCTTGTATAAATCCACTCTGGAAGTATCCAAAACTAGTACCTCAAATGCCTTGTTTACCAGCAATGCAGAAATACTCATCACAAAGGTCCAACTCAACAAACGTAAATCTATAAACATTGCATGTATCTATATTCCCCCAGGTGACAACACAAATACCTTGGATAGTATCCTCCAATGGCTCTCCACTAACTGCCCCAAGGAAACTATTTTTCTCGGGAATGTTAATATCAACTGGAATACTTGTCCTTCAGACTTTCCCTCCACCCATATAAATTTTCATGGCTTCTCCCAGATGATATCTTCCCCAACCAGAATCAATAAGTCTAACAAAAAAGAAAGTATCCTAGACTGGATATTAATAAACAACCTACCCAAGATATATAAAACAGGCACCCTACCTGAGGATTTTAGTGATCACTTCCTGACCTATATAATCAGGAAAAGAAATGGCATCCCTCAACAATCTTCCTTTAAAACCATTAGAAATTGTAAGAACTTTATTCAAACTAAATTTCAGCATGAACATAACACATGTGACTGGTCCAACCTATGGCTACTTCCACTAGATGAAGCGGCCTCATACTTTAACTCTACATTTCTTGCTATCCTGGATAACTATGCTCCCTCATGCACTATCAGAACAAATAACAAAGTAGCACCATGGCTGTCCAATGATACAAGACAAAATATTATTAGCAGAAACAAAACGTGGACCTCCTGGAGAACCACTAAGTCCCTAAAAGACCACCTTATATATAAACAGCTGAGAAATGATGCAAAGAAGTATATTATGCTAGACAAAAGAATTACTACTGTAATCTGCAACAAAAGCACCAAAATCAACCACAAAAATTCTGGTCAGGCATAAAGAAACTTCTCCACCCAGGCCAACCAACTACCCCTACCCCCTTAACTACCCCCCAACAACCTCTTAAAATTGTTGCTAACACCTTTAACACTTTATTTACAGAAACTGTGCAATCCCTAGCCAGTAAGCTATCTCCCTATACCCCAAGTGCCACCAACCCCACACTTGATAATAAGATCCCCTTTAAGCTTGACCCAGTACCAACATCTTTTATTAAGTCCCTACTTAAAAAAACTGAAACCCACCACCCTTTCAGCAGACCTACTACCTGCAGAATATCTCCAAAAAGGCACTAATGAAATAGCACACCCCATATCAATTTTAATCAATAGAACTATACATGAAGCCTATATCCCCCACATCTAGAATATCTCTCACACTGTTCCTCTTCATAAAGGGGGAGATTCCACTGAACTTTCAAATTATAGGCCTATATCCATTCTGTCTCCCTTGGCCAAAATAATGAAAAAATGTATCCACAAGCAATTTCTTGCCTATCTGAATCAAAACACTCTCCTAGCCCCCTCCCAGCATGGATTTAGACCTTGTCATAGTACAACCTCAGCCCTTCTCTCCTTCTTCCATACAATAAATCAAAACCATAATGACAACAAGCTCTCCTCAGCCCTCTTTCTTGACCTATCCAAGGCATTTGATATGGTAAATCACCAGCTACCCTTAAACACATTAAAATCACTCCCCATAGATAACCTAGCAATTAACTGGTTTCATTCTTACCTAAGTGACAGATGACAAACTGTACTATGGAAGAATAACCTATCATCCCTTTTACCAGTCACCCTTGGAGTCACACAGGGATCTATATTAGGTCCCTTCCTATTCTCCATATCCATTAATGACCTGTACAAAGTCATCCCTGATGCAACTTATATTCAGTATGCAGATGACTCAACCCTAATCTGCTCTGCCACCTCCCCCACAGATTTACAATTCTTGTCCCAAATCACTTTCAACAAAGTAGAGAACTGGCTCACTGGTCGCCAACTACTATTAAACCCAAATAAAACCAAACTATTACTCTTCTCCCCCACTTGCAAGGTCTCCTCACCATCTCTCACCATAATATCTAACAATGGTACCATCATTTCCCCTTGAACCTAGTACTAAACTACTGGGAGTGATCATTGACAGCAACCTCAAGTTTGATGCTCACATAGACAAAACTATTAAAACATTTAATAAAAAATGAGGCTCTTTATAGAGGACTAAACCATTCCTAACCTCATCTGCTAGAACCATTATTGCCAGTAAACATCTGCTATCAACCCTTCTTTATGCCTCATCCATCTTCGTAAATCTAAGCAAATCAAACATCAATAAATTAACTAGGTGCTACAATAACATTACCAGATTTGCCACAGGATCAGCTTATAGAACCCATCACTGCCTTAACCTTCAGTCGTTAGACTGGCTTGAACTACCCTATCAACTGCAATATAACCAACTAATAGTTGTTCACAAAATCCTCTACCAACCAGACAGTACACCCATACTGAAAAATATTATTACCCCCTAAAGTAACCTAAAATCCCTTCACTCTTCCAAAAAATCGCTAATGCAAGCTGTTAAAACCAAAAATTCAGCTGGTGAATCACTATTCTCCAACTCTGCTGGTAAAAACTGGAAACTACTTTCTGTTGAACTCACCACTGACCCCTCCTTATCACAATTCAAAAAATCCCTTAGGAAATACATAAAAATGCAGTGGCTTTGTCCCTGTACAAACCCTGACTAACCCCCACTCAAACATAATTCATAAATGAGAACCTCATTGCAGGAATAAAACTCTGACTCTCTAACTGTTTAAAATTCTGTGTATCACCCACATACTGGAAAGATTTAAAGTTAACACTACACCATGTATGATAACCATCTTTAATATATGTGTTTTCCTTTTTCAGATGAAATATTTAACTATTTCTTTCTCAGCTACTTGCTTCCAACCTTTGCTGTGTGTATGTGAGAAAAACATGTACCTGTGTGTACATATCATTAAACAAATCTCAGTTTTGTGATAACTCACTGTAATAATTTCACTGTATTTCCACTTGTTTTTGTACATTTGGAGCTTTTCTCCCCAGGCCTCCACTGAAAATGGACCTGTATCCAGTCGGACTTTCCCAGTTAACAAATATAAAATAAAATAAAATAAAAATGTGGCAAAACCCATGCTGCAGTGGACACTGTCATTACATAATCACCCCAACACGACACAGCTAATATACACACTTACCAGTACTGGGTTTCAAACCCCTACACTGACTATGTATTGTTATTACATTGTTATGCAGGTATTGCACGTGCCATGGAACTTACATGTTGGAGAGTTGTCCAAAGGTATCTTTGAAGGTGAGTGACATCAGCAACAGTGATAAAGGAGGGATAAGGGAGGTGTAGTACATGTGCCTGTCCACAAAAGCAGGTTTCAAGGAAAACACAACCACACTCTCTCAGGGACTCACACACATTATAACAGTTGATACGGTCAGGATTAGAACTCCTGACTAACTAGTTTGCAACAATACAGCATTATGCAGGTATCACAATTGCCACAGAACTTGTCAGGCTAATAAATGCCAAAGGGCATTTCAAGGTGACTGACATCAGAAGGCATGCTACAGTAGGGCAATGGGAGGTGTAGTGAGTGTGAATGGCTTCAAAATCATTAATCTCCACACACACACACACACACACACACACACACACACACACACACACACACACACATTTGCCAGTACTGACATGCATGGGTTCATTGCTTCACAGGTGTGTAGTAGTTGACTGTGCCAGAAGGCTGTACAAGGCTAGGCAAAGGGTATACCTTGGCATTGGGCCACATGACAATGGTCTCCAGTGTGGCTCAGGAGTGTAGTCCCTGAATTGGCCCACACAAGTGTGTATTGTATTCACCATCCACTCATCTGGGTTAATATTGTGGGTGGCCAGTGCTGTGCAATGCTTGCCATGTATGTGCTCTATATTCCATAACATGGACAAGGTCTGGGTTGTGCACATGTCCCACATGTAAGTTCTGTGACATGTGGAAGTGTACCTGGGGTCTCTGGGGCATGTTGTGTGGACAAATCATCATCTGATGTGGCATTCTTGACCTCATGTGGTGAGAACTGGCTATGGAACTGAGGTTATTCCTGCACCTACATTGACAGCATGATACAGGAATTCAGTGGAGTTATTGGCATCTTTCCATACAGGGCATGTGCATAAGGCATGGTATTCCCTTTGTGAGTTACATTTGTAGACTCTGCAGTTGCTGCAGGCATCCAGTGGGGAACATAGCAAAGGACTACTGTAAGCGATTATTTGCCTACTGTAGGGATGGAATAGGGTGCCATGTCCTCTGTAGTCTGCTGCAATCACACAGTGGTTACTATCTGTGGGCAATATGCAGAGAACTACCAGTATAGTGGTTGCTGCCTAGCCAAGTGTGTTTGTGTATGAGACATGGCTGGAGAGGGTTCTCTGTGTAATACAAGGGTTGCCTATATTGTTCACTGATCCATAACATCACATTTAGGGCTATGGATTGTCTACACCAGCCTCTCTGCTATTTGACATCTGTCGCCATTGTAAGGTGGACATTGTGACATATACTAGGTCCTCAGTATAAGAATTTAGCAAAACCCACCCCACAATGAATCCTGTTATTACACAATGACAGCAGCATCCACACAGGATACTGATGACCAACACACACACACACACACACACACACACACACACACACACACACACACACACACACACACACACACACACACACACACACACACACTTGCCAGTGCTGAGATTCAAACCCCTATCTAGCTATGTATTGCTGTTACAATGTACTACATTTATTGCACTCACCACAGAGTTTATTGGATGGATGTTGTCCCAAGGTACTTTTAAGGTGAGGAACATCACCAGCCCTTGTAAATACTGGTATTGGGTGATGTAGTGTGTGAGAGATCCCAGAAATAATTTCACCCTAATCACACATTTACATTTGCCAGGGATGAGGTTCAAACCTCTATTTAACAACCTTTATGAACCATAATGGCTACACATTTAACAAATGCACCACTGACCTGACATGGTATAGGCTTCGCAACAAATACTTGTACGGTGGGTGTTATCTGGAGGACTGCTAAAGTCAGGTTTGGAGATGTGTACAGGCTGTAAATAGGGACAAAAACGTTGAGGTACACACAGAAACACTTGCCACAGATGGGATTCAAACCCATAGCTGTGTACTTATTACTATTACATTGTTCCACATTTATGGAACGCACCACAGAGCTAAAAGGGCTAGCCATTCTCCAAAGGTATATTTCAAGGGAGATGACATCAGCAGCCTTGCTAAAGTAGGGCCATCAAAGGTGTAGTGACTGTGAATGGCCTCAAAAGTATTACTCTTTACACACACAGAGTTCCACAGTTGCCATGTCTGGGAATAGGACTCCTACCTAAATAGTACAATACACTATAACATTTCACAGTTATAGCATGCGCCATAGCTTATTGGATTAACTCTTTTCCAAAGTTGTTTTTCAAGACGAATGACATCAGCAGCCTTACTAAAGTAGGGCAATTGGAGGTGTAGTGACTGTGAATGGCCTCACAAGCATTGAAATCCCTTCACACACAAACAAACAGACACAGCATTTCACATTTGCCATGTCTGAGATAAGAACTTCTACCTAGCTAGTACATCACACTAGAGCATTATGCAGTTATAGCATGTGTCACAGAGCTTATAGGGCTAATATTCCTCCAAAGGTGTATTTCAAGGTGAATGACATCAGCAGGCTTGATAAAGTAGGGCAATGGAAAGTGTAGTGACTGTGAATGGCTTCAAAGGCCTTGATCTCTATACACACAGACAAACACACACAGAGTTCTACAGTTGCCATGTCTAGGATTATAACTCCTACCTAACTTGTACATCACACTATACAGTTAAAGCATGAGCTATAGAGCTTATAAGGTGAGCTATTCTCCAAATGTGTATTTCAAGGTGAATGACAGCAGGCTTGCTAAAGTAGGGCAATGGAAAGTGCAGTGACTGTGAATGGCCTCAAAAGCATTGATCTCTACACACACAGAGTTTTACAATTACCATATCTGGGATAAGAAATCCTACCTAGCTAGTACATCACATTACAGAATTAAGCAATTACAGCATGTGCCAGAGTACTTATAGGGCTACACCTTCTCCAAAGGTGTATTTCAAGATGAATGACATCAGAAGGCTTGCTAAACTTGGGCAATGAAAGGTGTAGTGACTGTGAATGGTCTCAAAAGCATTGCTCCCTACACACAGTGTTTTACAGGTGCCATGTCTGGGATTAGAAAGCCTACCTAACTAGTATATCCCACTACAGCATTACACAGTTATTGCGCGTGCTACAGAGCTTATTGAGATAATCCTTCTCCAAAGGGGTATTTCAAGGTGACTGACATCAGCAGGCTAGTTTAAGTAGGGCAATGGGGAGTGCAGTGTGTGTGACTGGGCCATAAACCATTCATCTGGAAGCACACACACAACACTCAGTCATACACAACTTTACATTTGACAGGACTGTGTATACAACCGCTAGATGAATAATGACTTGTACTGTCATGTTACACAGTTATCACAAGCACCACAGACACTATAGTGATGAGGGCTACTAGAAGCAAATGTCTACAATGATAGACCTTTGCACATCATGTGATATTGGCTAATTGGATATGTTCTGAGTGGGACAGGCATCATGATGGGAAGCTCTTTGTCACTGTCTGTCTCTCTCTTCCCCACATCTATGTTTGTGTATGTTTGACCTATTATACTGTGTTGTCTTTGGATATATGTGTGTATTCTTATCTGAAGTGTGTGCAAAGCATGAATGGTGTGCAATGTGGAGCGTGTGCACAGACATCTGTGACTGACAGATATGTATAGTCCACTGTTGTTGCCAGACATGCACTTCAAGTGTGGTAACATGCCCAGTATGACCTTTTGTATTGAATGTGTGACTCCATTCCAGGTAGGTTGTACTCCAGTGCAGGCATTTGTGTTCTACACCTACAGCTAGCAACCTGTTTCTGCAGGATCTCTGTAGATAGGTTGACAATATGGGGTCACAACTGGCAAAGGATAGTGGGATACTGTAAATAATTGTGTCTCTGCTGCTTCTGCTGCATGGTTTTGGTGTTAGCAGAGATATTCAGATAAATGTGCATTTTTACACTGTGATGTATTATGTCATCAACTACTGACAGAGATATGTATTTGTTCACAGTAATTTCCTGGGGAATACAAGATGAATGAAGCTACTGCAGTGGTGGTGCTGCGGTAGCGTTGTCGCCTCACAGTTAGACGTTGCCCGTTCGATTCTCAGTTAGAACATCTTCTGTGTAGCGACATGCATGAATGGGCATTCCTTCGTTGAAGGTTGTACGTTAGGCCCGGCAAGCCAGCACATAAAAATCTACTGCCAATCATTAGCGGACCGGTGTTCAGATGTGGCGACCCCTAACCAGGAAAAGCCGAAAGACACAAACAAACAAACAAACAAGATGAATGAAGCTATGTCCAGTATTGTGGTCTGCTGCCTACATATTCTTACACAATAATGCCATTCTGGAGGGGGAGCTGCAGACAATTCTGATGGGTCTGAGTAAATGGTCCAACACCTTGGTACTGTGGTGGCTACAGATCCCATGCTTGTACATCTATTGACGTGATAGAATGGCCATATCCTGCTGTGGCCATACTTCTTAGCTGTACAGATTCACACAGGTTACCCAGAGGCACGGTTCATATTTCTGGTCATTATCACTCCACATTATGGTTTATGAGCAGGTTTGCAGCCACCCATTCCAGTGCTTACAGGCAGGAATAGTATGTGCACACATCAGAGTTTCAGACTTCACACAATCCATGCTTCTGCCCCACCCCCATTATTCTATCCTCTTCCTAACATTATGCAAGCGATATCTGATAAGTATCCCTATAGTTATCACTTCATCCCAGCAGTATTTGGGAATGGTCCACAGATCATGCAGTAGGACATGATGGACATGCTACTGGGATTTGTTGACATGGTCTTGCATTTGTGTTCTGTGGACTGTGTTACGTCATTATTTGGGACTCCATGAGATAACATACATGGGCAGTACAGGTGAGGCACAGGCCTTTGACAGCGGACTGTAGGGCATTTGGCAGTGATGCAGGCCATATGTAGCAGGACAGTGCATTCTGTCACTCCTACAGTCCGAGACTGTAAGCCACTGTATTCCCCCGGGTGACACGGTGGGTGTGCAAGGTGTTATGGCAATAGTTTCTGTCCTTATTAATCCATTGGTGTTGATGCTGACAGGGTGCTGCTTACAGCTAAGGACACACATGCATGGGACACCTCTTCAGCATGCTGCATTCTGTGGGTATTCCCATATAGAAGTAGGGGTCATATTGTACTCATTCCCAACAGCAGGGATATGACCTGTAAGGTACCTGTGGCTGATGGTGGGGTGAACTGAGTGTGTGTGCTATGGAAGCTACTTGCAGCTGAATCACAGATATATGTGGGGCATTCCCCTTATGCTGGCTTGTGTGGGGACATTAGCAGTTTCTCAGTACTTCATAACTGTGCCTTTTGTCATATGTCAGTGTTTGACCAGCCTACATCAATATTCCATACTACACAGACAACTAATGTGCTGCTAACCTGTATGTACTAATCCAAAGGTGTGTCCATTTGACAGTAACATTTTATACACCCTCTGTTTAGGGTACTTCCATCTGTGTATTGTTTGTATGTCTGAGGCCCCATTCATGCCATGTCCATCTTTCAGATGGTGACAAATATTACATCCGAACAATTAGTATGGATTACTGCTGGATGGGGTCTTGCTGGGATGCATTGTGTTTCGCACTGCAGTTGTGAGAACTTGGCCTTGTCATCAACAGTACTAGCCACTGGCCACCGAGAAACAACCCTCAATGCCTACATGCTGACCACTTTCACACAATATACAACACACAACAACCTAACACACAGAGCCCTGCATATTGTACATGTGCAACAATCTAACCTGCTAATTTGGCTAGCTCAGGTAATCTGTGCTCCACTGTTATTATACCCACACGTACGTGTTACTACATTTCTACATAGGATTGTGGTGTGGGGGGGGGGCACACCTGAAACTGTAAACATTTGCTATGACTGTACTGGTATTTCAGGTACTCTGTTGGCTTCTATTTCATTCTGTATTTTGACCTATCATGCAGACTAGAGGCATTTCAGTGTAGTACAGTTCTTAGCTTTTATTGACCTACATTTCCGTTTCAAACTTCTTGCCCTTCAGAACTAACATCCCACTGCCTGACGTGTTGTAGTCTGTCTGTGTAGGTTTGGAGGGGGGCTGTTTTCTATTGACATCAATCGGAGGCCTTAGCACATCCTTTTGTTTGTGGTTGTCTATACCTGTCCTGCTGGCTGAAATTTTTGAGTATGTGAGCCTCACTGACATGCATGTGTGCATCCTATGGACACACATTTGGCCAACCACATGTTCTTCAGTGGGTTTTGTCACCTTATCTAGTACTGCCTACTATGCTGACACTAGTATTTGTTATGGATTTCATGCTGCATATAGGTGTCTACTATCTGTTGCCATCACATTCAGCCACCCAATTCCCTTGCATGGTCACATCCGTACCATAGATACAAGTAGCAGAACATACTACTCCATTCAGCAATTGATAGTGAGGGTGACTTAACTTCTGGCTGTGCCAGTATTGAGGATGGTGCTGGAAGGCTGACCATGTCGAATGCACATAGTACACTCCCTATACATGGTTAAGCAGAGGTAGTGTCATGTTTGTCATCCCTTTTACTGCATGTGTCGAGTCAGAGAGAGGTGTCATTCTCTGGGTTCCTACCATGTCAGTGTATGTGCAATGCATTGCCTCTTTGCCAAAGCCTGGGCATACTGGGCATGCCTCCTTCTGCTTACAGGGGAAGGCTCAGGTTGTTCCTCCTCACAGTCACTCTGTGCATGTGCTGGCCTTGGCAATGATGGGGGGCTGTGTGGCCCTGCCCCGTGCTTTTCCTGCTGCAGCTGCTTCTGCAGGATCATATTGTGTAACATGGCACATACAATGAGAATTTGGGTACATGTAGCTGGAGAGTACTGCAAGGCTCCACCAGATATGTCCAGGCTCCGGAACCATGATTTGAGCATCCCAGACACATGATCTATTATGATTCTGCTCTATGCGTATGCCTCATTATGGAGTTCTTGTTTGTGTGTGTGTGCATTTCTGATGGGTGTCATCAGCCACACCTTCAGTGCGTAACCAGCATCCCCCACTAGGTGGCCGTATGGGATGTCCCCATTGGCAAACCTCTGGTACAGCTGTGTCATATGCCAGATGTGGGTGTTGTGATAGCTTCCAGGGCTGCCAGCACACATTTTCATTATAATGCCCTGGGCATCGCACATAACCTGGCAGTTGATGGAGGGGAAGCCCTTGCAGTGTAGCCTATAGCACTCACTACCTTAGGGTATTCTGCTATTTGGTGCAAGAGATGCATATTGCTGGTCAACGCCTCACTGGTGTAGTGGAAATATATCTGCTCACCGGCATGTCCTGACATGGCATCCAGAAACTGATGGAGTACCCTGGATGCTGATGCCTGTGAGATCCCCATGATATCCCCATTTGGGCTTTGGAAGGTACCTGTGGCTCGTATTCTTAAGCCTGCACATACCTTGGTATCCACTGGGATGGGTTCCTCTCTGTTTGTTCTGTGTGTGAGGCATGGCCAGCACAGCTCAACAATTTGCTGTAGGAGATCCCTGTCCACCCTATAGTGCTCCACTATCTCCAGCTCATGTAGCCCCTGGTAGGTTACCTTGGGTCTGTACACTCTTCTCCTTCTCCTCACTGTAGGCTGGTCATCAGCATTGTCATCCTCACTACCCTCAGCCTCTTCCACATGTTGATTTATGAGAGCAAAAGCAGCCCCTATCATTTTGTTGCTTTTGTTAGGTAAAATGCCCCCATTTCTTTACACCGGTTGTGTAGAGTTTGTGGGAAAAAACAGAGGGAAAGGTGTTTGCATAGTTTATAATAGTGTACTGGGCTGGGCTGCTGCCTGCGTAATTGGCTGGTTCTGATACATTTCACCAGCCAGCTATGCTAGTTCTCCTTGATTACCTCCCTACTGCTATTTTCCCTTCCCGTTGCATTCCTGTTTAAGCCCTGGGGCACACCGTGCAAGCCCAGTGCTCAGATGTGAATGGAGCTATTTACTGTTTTTTTTTTTTTTTTTTTTGCTTGTTTAAAACCTGGTGCATAGTGCACACACCTGTTTAGGCAATGTAAAGACTGCTAGGCAGCTTCAGACACCCCCCCGCCCCCACACACCTTAGCTGTGCTTAGCTAAGGGAAAACATGGGCCACAGGGCTCCAATAAGCTTACAGCATGCATGACACACCGCCTTATGAAGTCATCTAAGTCTTAGGCTTACACTGTGGTCTTACTGCACCTACACGATTGGGTGCAAGCTTGCACTGAAGGGAAATTTATTTATTTTTATTTATTTTACATTTGTTGACCGGGCTAGTCCAGCTGGATATATGTCCATTTTCAGTGGAGGCCCGGGGAGAAAAGCTCCACAATACAATAACACTAGCAAAATAGGACAAGACATGTATTTCAAGTAGACATTGGTACATTACAAACTTTTATGATATCTTACATGAGTAGGAATTTTATACTCTGTATCCCGTAGGAACAAAAGCTTGATGTAAAAAAGAGCTTGGTATCATAGTAGTTTGAAATAATAATGGAAATTATAACTAAGATGCTGTATATACTTTGGTCACACAAGAAGTCAGAAGATAAACACTAGTTTGAATGGATAGAGTGTACAAAAGCAAATAGCGGGATACAATAATCGTATTTAGTCTCACAAGAGTTGAGGTATGATAAACCTGCTAGGAAATACCACATTATATACATATTTACATGAGGAAACAATCCTCAGAAAGGTCAAGCACACTGCAATTAGAGAGTAAACACAAGCTAGGAAATACCACAGTATATACATATTTACATGAGGAAAGAATCCTCGGTAAGGTCAAGCGCACTGCTATTAGAGAGTTAACACAAGGTAACATTCAAAAGAGGCTGGGAATCATGGGAGTCTAGAAGGGGACATGGTGTTAAGTCTGGGTTATCACAGGAGCATAGCCAGTGTGATTTGAGGTAGTGTTTGAGCTTGCTTTTAAATAAGTTAACACAGGATAGTGAGGTTAGCTGATTTGGAAGGTTGTTCCAGGCCTTGCCTACTGTATTAGAGAACAGGGTGTCACCAGCTGAATTGTTGGATTTGGATATTTGTACAAGTAGTTTGTTAGATGAGCACAAGGTTTTGAGATTGTTATAGGGGATGATGAGGGATGTGAGTATGGGTGTATTCTGAGGTAGATACAGGATCTTATGGGCTATTGTTAGTTGAATGAAAAGTATTAGATTTGGCAGTTCTAGCCATCCGAGTTTATTCAAGTGGATACAATGATGAGTTCTATAGGAGGATCCTGCTGCGAATCTGGCTATATTGTTGTAGGAGGATGACAGTTTATTCAGGCTACTCTTGCATATTTTGGTTTAGATAGGGGAGGCATAGAGGAGGGTAGAGACAAGGTGTGTGTGAGCAATGGTGGCCCTGGCTAGAGGAGTTAGAAAGGGTTTGATTCTGTAGAGGGAACCTAGTTTCTTATTAACTGTTTTTATGGTGTTATTAATGTGAGGTTCAAAAGACAAGTGATTATCTATTAGTACTCCGAGTAGTTTGGTGGTTGTTTCTGGGGATATTATAGTTCCCTTATTTGAGGTAATAGTAAAGTTAAGTGGGGAGGTTCTGCGAGTGGCGTTGAATAGTAGCATTTTTGTTTTGTTAGGGTTTAGGATAAGACATCTTTGTAGGAACCAGTTTTCAACTGTGCTAAAGGTCTTTTGGGTTAGTAACTGAAGTTCTGATTGGGTAGTAGCAGAGCATATTAGTGTGGAGTCATCTGCGTATTGGATACAGTCAGCTTGAGGAATTACAGAATGGAGATCATTTGTAAAGATGGAGAAGAGTAAAGGACCCAGTATGGATCCTTGAGGGACCCCTAATGCTACTGGGAGGTGGAAAGATAAATTGTTTTCCCAAAGAACAGCCTGCTGTCTGTTATGTAGGTATGATTGGAACCACTGTATGGTAAGGGCATCCAATGATAAGTTTTTGAGTGTGTCTAGGAGAAGGTGGTGGTTAACCATGTCAAATGCTTTAGACAGGTCGATAAAAAGGGCTGAGGATGGGGTATCATTATTACAATTACTATTAATTTGGTTAGTAAAGGATAGGAGAGTGGAGGTGGTGCTATGATGTGGTCTAAAGCCATGTTGACAAGGTGCTAATAGATTGTTTTCAAGTAAGTAGGGTAACAGTTGTAGATGAATACATTTCTCCATTATTTTATCCAGAGGAGATAGTATGGCTATGGGCCTGTAATTGGCGAATTCCTTGGAGTTACCGCCTTTGTGAAGAGGGATGATGTGAGAGACTTTCCAGATTAAGGGGATAGTTCCTGCAGAGATGGTTCTATTAATGAGGATGGAAATGGGGTAGGCTATGACTTTAGCAGCTTTTTGGAGGTATTCTGCAGGTAGTAGATCTGCAGAGAGTGTGGTGGGTTTCAGTTTATGGATGAGGTTAAAGATGAGGGATGTGGGCACTGGCTGAAAGTGAAATAGAGTAGGATTGTTGGTAGAGGTTATGTTAGAGCGTGGGTTGCTAGTGGAGAGCTGTTTAGCTAGGGATTGTATTGTTTCAGTGAAAAATGTGTTAAAGGAGTCAGCTATTTGGATGGGATTGTTGTGATCAGAGCCATTGGGAGTAGGAGTGCTTGAGTGTCCTGGGTGTAGGAGGTTATTGATGCCTAGCCAGAATTTTTGAGGATTGTTTTGGTGAGTTTGTTGAAGCTTATGGTAGTAGTTTCTTTTATCAGCTAATATGGCTTTTTTGTTTCGTTTCTTAACTGTCTGAATTGTAAGTGATCTGAGGGGCTTTTTGTTGTGCACCATTTGGCCCATAGTTTATTTCTTTGCAAGATTTTTTGTTTGGTAGTTTTGGTGAGCCATGGTGCAGGTTTAGTTCTGATTCTAACTTTGCATAATGGGGCATGGCAATCTAAAATGGAAAGGAATTTTGAATTAAAGTATTCAACTGCATTATCTAGTGGCAGGTGTTTAAGGGGTGTCCAGTTATAGGCTCTTAGTTCAGTTTAAAACTGATCAGGGTTAAAATTTTTGTTAGTACGAATTGTTTTGCAGATGGAAGAGTTTGGGAGTTCTATTTTAGATCTGATGAGATAGGTAAGCAAATGGTCACTTATGTTCTCTGGGAGGAAATGGGAGAAATCTGTGATTCAGTATCATTGCCCTCATTTTCATAGCATTGACTGCTAATGCATGGTTATAAATCCAACACTCAGCCTTTCCCCTTAGAAACCACTATTCCATGGTCTTGTGTTATGCATGCCATTGATTATTATGGCAAAATTGGGATTTTGGTTTAAAAGCTTATTTCCAGCTTTTTTTTAATTTTTTTTTGGGCCGATCCTGTTTGTGCACCGCTACCCTGTGCTTAAACGGCTGAAATCGGCCAACAAAAAAAAAGTTAATTTTTATACTTTTGAAATTATTTTTCATACCTATGGCCATATTTTTGGACTTTGGCATGCCTATCCCTTCTAATACATGCATTTGTATGAGCTGTCATGCCTCCATTTTGTAGTTTGCAGAAATGTATTCAGCTACTGACTGAATACATTTCTGCACTCTACACTATTCCTGCATGGATGTCTGCCTGCTTCCTGGATTGCCAATTCACCTCATTTGCATGGTTTTCACCAGCAAATGAGGAAATTAGCATACAGGGGCTGTGTCCATGCAGGAATAGTGCAGAAGCGCTTGTGCATGTCCCGGGAGCTTATTCCTGGATCGCACGGCAGCCATATTGCCTGCAGCAGCTCTTGCTCTATTCCTGCATGCTGTGCAGAGCTTGCTGAATCCTGGGGAGGATTTTTTAATCCACTTGGAATATGGCTAGAGATAAAAGAAAACAAGGACTATATAAAAATAGGCAAAGGAATAAAAAGGATAAGTGAGAACACATGGAATGAAGAAGGAAAGAAATTAATAATACAGTTATGGAAAGATCATATTACTATGGAAACTTTTTATAAAAATTGGATGTATGGTGGATAATGATTAAAGAAAAGCATAAAAAATGTTTTTTTTACAGTGACAATATGATATGGGAAAAGGAGAGAAAGAAAATAAAATATATATATATAAAATGTTGCATTGAAAGGTTTAGAACATAATGATAAAAAGTACTTTGGCAAAGGAAAATGAATTATATGAAAGAAATAAAAAATATAAGAGCTGTTATATAAGCAAATATATTTTAGAAGGAAAAAGAGAAGAAGTGCCAAGTTACTTATGTAGATTAGTAAAGGAAGATGGAAGGGTAATGCGAGAAATAAAAAAAATGCAAAAGGAGAAATAGAAAGAACTCAGGAAAAGATTATGAATAGTGTAATACAATATGTGCAAGAAACATTTAAAGAAAAAAGATGGTAGTGAAAAAAACATGGAAAGTAAATAAGTTAACAGAAAAAGAGAAGAAAAAAATGGAATGGCAGATTTCTTTAAATGAGCCAGATAAAGTATTAGGACAGGTAAATACAGATTCAGCTGCAGGCCCAGATAGAACAGGGTATAACATGCAAAAAACAATATATAAGGCATTGGGAAAAATATTTTTTTAAGATTTTGAATGAATGGTTAAATGAATTTTGTGTATAAAGAATTATATAGTGGAATACTTAAATTCAAATGGAAGAAGGAAAATAGAAAATAATTAAAAACTGGAGACCTATAGTTATGAATAATAATGATTATAAGACCTTTATGAAAATTATACAAAAGAGATTTGAAACTACAGTGGAAAATATTATTGAAGATAGCATTTATAGTATGAAGAGAAAAGAAGCAAAAAATCACAATAGATCTTAATAAGGCATTTGATACAATTGTGCTTGAAATCTTATGGATAATGATGAAATAATATAATATAATAAAAGTGAGAACGTTAGGCAATTATGTATCTCAGCATATAGTAATAATATAGTAAAAATACTTGTAAATGGCTGGTTAATCCAAGAGGTACATATGAAGAGTGGTGTAAGACAGGCCCCGGGATTCATGAAGCTCAGCGCAAGGATGGTTTTAGCCTTGCGCTGAGCATCCTCATTACAGATGGTGCAGCAGCTCATCATGAATATTTATGATGGCACGCTGCAGCACCCTCAACTTGCACAGGAAATGTGTGCGAGAGCAGGGGGCATGTTTATGTGCTCTATGAAGGCGTAAACATGCCCCCACAGTTGCACAACCTACTATGCTTACTATTAGAGCCCGCCTCTAATAGTAAGCAATTAATTCAGTGTCTGTGGATACTGAAATGTATGCTAAGCATACAAGAGTGTCCACAAACACTGAAATAAAATCAAAGTAGTAAACAGACAAGCACATAGTGAAATGTTGAACCCCGTCTCTAGAACTTTCACAATTAGATTCCCCGTGTCCCTATTTTACAGTTGTATTGCTTCAATATCGAAAGTGTAAGCAAAGTGCAGCATGTTTGCATGTCGCTGTTCCCTGCTTAGCATAGCTTACACATTAAAATCATTCAAATAGAGAAAAACATGCGGAATCAATGCTAGCATTAATAGTGTAGTGGTTAGAGCATCCGCCTAACGAACAAGCATTCACAGTTCAAGTCCAACTATAGCTCATATAATTTTCCATGTGGAATGTCATTTTGCTGTATAACCTACATAATAACATGTAAATGTAAACTGGAGTACCACATGAAATATTTAGCTAATGTCATGCAATCAAAGTGGTAGTGTCATAATGAATAAGGCACTAGTAAGCAGGTGTAAGCACAAATAAGCAGTAGTAAACATGTACAAGTACCAGTAAGCAAGTCTGAGTGCACTTGCATGGGTGTAAGCAGTGCCCAGCATAGGAAATGTATATAATTATGTAGATGTATGTGCATGAGTATGTACAGATATATCAAATATATATATATATATATATGGATCTACCTGACAACATCGACACTTCACAACACCGACAACAACTTCCCCGACACCACATAATCGACAGTTCACAAACACGACGCCTCGTACACTCGACACATCATAACAACAAACAAAACAAATCCCCTGTCCAAAACCCACACACACAACACAAGCACACCAAAATCCTTACAAACCAACACTAACCCTTACATACACAACTATCTACAACCCTAATCTAAACCCTAACCCTAAGGTCCATCACTATCGCATGCTCACCTAACCCGCGCCCTAACCCTAACTCACTTAACCCGCCCCTAACCCAAAAAATATCACTACTGCACCCTTACCTAACCCGCGCCCTAACCATAACTCACTTATCCCACCACTATCCCTACAGACCGTCAACATCGCACACTTACCTTACTCGCACCCTAACGGCCGTCACTACCGCATACTTACACATCCTTTCCCCATCTCAGTGTTCTCAGCGTCGGTGTTTTCCTCCGTCGGTCTTCTGCCTTGTCGATCTTCTAAGTCGTTGTCGGTGTTATGACATGTCGATGTAGTCAGGTAGATCCATATATATATATATATATATATATATATATATATATATGAAGAATGAACATCGTAACAAAAAAGCATAAAAAACGAATGAGAAGGGAATAAACAGCAACTCCAATATTATTTAGTGCTGTCAGTGTATGTCATACCCAGCTGGGCAGGGGTGAGCAAAGCACTGCTACTCATACCAAAGACAGGATACTACCAGTGGGAGTAACATTGCTGATCTGCTAAGTCTACTTTACAAACAATCACAGGGTAGTCCCTGGTGTGGGACTACCCAAAAATTGCTAGGATGGTTGGTCCTCTGACCATTACACAAGCAAGGGCAGGTATATTCAAGGACTAAATGGTGGGAGAGCCTGATAATACATGGATTGGGACAACATACATGTAGGGCCCCTAACTCTGCGGAAAGGGCAATGTGTGGAGGTGTGTCATGGCTGTGATAGCAACCGGAAAATGGATGTTTTGCGTGTATGTCGAACTCAGGTGGGGTGGAGGAACTATGGGTATGTAATTATGGATCCAAGTGTGTCAGGGTTGCATGGCCTGGTTCTAATTGGCCCACCTCATGGAGGTCAGCGAGTTCATTATATATGCATACACACATGCATACATCTATATGTAGAAGTACATTCCCTGTAAGATAATCATTCCTTTTGCAGACATAAATAACATGAAAGTGTCCCTACAAACCTTGACAGTAGATAGAATAATAGGTTGTGCATAAGAGGGAAGGGACGAAACTGCTAAAATGCAGAAGTGTGTCCGAAGTCAGTGCTGTTCTCAAAAAATCAAATGTGAGGACTTTCTCACACATGTAATCATTCCTGTGATCTGCCTGCTACGGCAACGCCAATCACTAAACTGGTCCTAATTGTAAAATAATTTTGCCAAACTTGTACATTATTAGCTTTCATGTGTAATGTGTGCATTACCACATAGTCATACCTATTAATTCATTGTAGTGTCATGTTAACGGGAGTAATGATGTAATGAAGTATAGAGTCTAATCTTGAAATAAAGACATGTGTGTCCCAGGTGGGACAACCCAAAAATTGCGAATAGTGTCCTATTGGTCACTCATTTCACCAATGTTTGTAGACAAAAAGTTTGGGATGTCTGAGGATATGTGGAGTGAGTCAACCCATGGGATGGGTCGACAGGAGCAGGGAGTGGCCAATGTGTAGTGGTGTGGATACACCATGTATCCAACTGGAGAATGGATGACTGCTGTGTTAGTGTAGTGTTAGCGTGGGTGTTTGGGGAACTAGCAGTCATGGGTATATGGGTATATATGCAAATGAAGCAGCAAAGCAATAGTGTAATGGTTAGAGCATCTGCCTAACGAACAGACATTCCCGTAACGAATCCCACTGCAGCACATACTATTTTCTATTGGTAATCTGTATATGAACATATTTTGACATCTGTCTGCTTATAACCTGCATAATAACAATTAAAAGTGAACTGGAGCGAAGTGTCAGTGTCATAATGAATAAGGCATTAGTAAGCAGGTTTAAGCATAAATATGCACTAGTAAGCGTGTGTAAGTGCATTTGCACAGGGGTATACATTGACTCACAGACATATATATAGTTGCAGACATATATATATATATATATATATATATATATATATATATATATATATATATATATATATGTGTGTGTGTGTATATATATATATATGTGTGTGTGTGTTTATGTGTGTGTTTGCGTAGATATACACAGATATACAGCGTGATAGGAAACAGCACACAAAAATGACATATGTTCACAGGCTATGCCAAAGGAAGTGAGGGGCCCAAGCAAGAAACATGTAACATGTAGCATGACCTCCCCCTCCAAGCCAGACAGAAAAAACATACACACAAACCTGTAAACAATGTAAATAGTCCACTGCTCCCCAGACCACAGGCAGGATACAACCAGGGGGGTACACAGTGCACCTGTGAAATCTAATCTTGGAACACAGACAGGAGCGTCCCTTGCGGGATGCCCCAAAATTGACATATAACCAAAGGATGGTGATATGCCAACCGTTTTGGCCAGGGTGTGTACATACCCAAAATACAATGGTGGAAAAGCCTGATGACCCATGAGTCGAGACAACGTATAACATGGGTCCCGTGAAGTGGAGAGTGGGCAGCGTGTAGTGGTGTAGGCATGTAATCAGATGTAATAGGTATCAGAAGGTATTATCATAGTCCTCACCCCCACCCAGGGGTGAGAGTGTCAGATGCAAACACCAAATGCAGTGCATTTGCAAGTGCAGGAGCAAGAGGGTGTAAGCCTGTTTGGGCACCGGTATGTGAGAACCAATGCAGAGGCTAACTGCATGTAAGAAACTGTAAGCAGAGGTTAGCATTGCTTAGCTCCGCACAAAACCACGCACACCCACTCACAACTGCTTTAAAGTGCACATCACAGTCATAGTAGTAAACTACTACACCATGATAACAATACATATAAAGGAGGTATCAGCAACCTAATCCTCACAACAGGGAAATCAAATCAAATATGTGAACTGAATGTATGTACAGTGTAATGTGGTATAACCTGCCACATACCATAAATATGTGAATTGGAGTACTGCAGTAAACATAGAGTTGAGGTGTCACTGTAGTAAAGATATGAAGTCCCCAGGACCCCATACAGTGCATTTACACATGAATGATTGACACCAGACACATATGTAGCCTGTAATGAGTAAGACATCGTTGACAAAAGGCAAATATAATGCTAGATAACCAATAAGCAATGCTAACTGCAGCACAGCTGAACTCAGTAATTATAAGCAATGTGTAGGAAAGCCGATACAATATGCCCACAGGTATACCTCTTTAAGCAGTGCCAACATTAAGTAAGCAGGTGTGCCCATAGCTTAGCCTTTTCAAAACTTGTCAATTATGGAAAAGTGTGAGAATCCACCCTACTTAAACCGAAGAGGTGGGAATACAGCTCATAACTGGTTGTAGCATCCTCCTGCAGGCAGAATGGCTGGAGTGGGTGAAGGCACTCGCTTTAGAGCACAGCGCTGGGGCATCCAGGAGTCCAAATTCATGGTATGGCTGCTGGTAAAGCACCATGACAGGAGACTACTGCAGGGCCAGTACCAGGGCTCACAGTACAAAACAGAGAGTTATAAATGTATTTTTCTTTAGAAAATGTGTATTAATTCACATGCTCTGATTCTGTTAATGTTCCAGGTTAATAGCACTAATATTTTAAAAGTGTCAGTGATTGTCCCTGAGTGTTTCTTGGCATGTCCCTGATTCAGTTGAAAATTTTCCCCACTTGTTTGAGAGGTCTGATAGGGACAGAAAGCACATATTCCACATGCAACCTTAGAAAGCTGATAGAATAATAAGTATGCATTAGCATGACTCAACTGAAGGATGTGGGGTCCTAAACCCAATTACTTGTCTGTATTTAATGGTGTCACTTCCCAGGTATTTGCCAGACAGGTGAAGATTGTAAGAGGAACACACCAATAGTATGAAGTAAACTCTGTCCAGGCCGTGGATTTCGTACAGTTGACCGGCATGCTTACGCCTAATGGGCAGCCATTCCTGTTATGGGTCCCACCATGACACAGTCCAGTTTAAATGGCTAAGTACGGTATGACCATATGTGTTGTTGCATAACCCACTACACAACACCTATGAACACATGGTCACAACACCCCACTGTAGGCATGTAAGCCGATGTAATAGGCATCAGAAGGTATTAACGTAGTCCTCCCCTCCACCCAGGGGTGTGAGTGTCAGATGCAAACACCAAATCCAGTGCATTTGCAAGTGCAGGAGCAAGAGGGTGCAAGCCTGTTTGGGTGCCAGTATGCGAGTATCACACTGGTGTACCAATGTAGAGGCTAACTGCATGTAAGAAACTGTAACCAGAGGTTAGCATTGCTTAACTCCACCCAAACCCATGCACACCCGCTCGCAACTGCTTTAAAGTGCCTTAATCACTCTGTACCCAACAGCTCGTGTTCTGGCCAGTAACAAAATAACCAGCCTCTGCAAGGCTAGACCTCTGGACCATGTACATCACAGTCATAGTAATAAACCACTACACCATGATAACAATACATATAAAGGAGGTATCAGCAAACTAATCCTCACAACAGGGAAATCAAATCAAATATGTGAACTGAATCTATGTACAATGTAATGTGGTATAACCTGCCACAGACCATAAATATGTGAATTGGAGTACTGCAGTAAACATAGAGTTGAGGTGTCACTGTAATAAAGATATGAAGTCCCCAGGACCCCATACAGTGTATGTACACATTAATGACAGATACCAGACACATATATAGCCTATAATGAGTAAGACATCATTGACAAAAGGCAAATATAATGTTAGATAACCAGTAAGTAATGCTAACCGCAGCACAGCTGAACGAAGTAATTGTAAGCAATGTGTAGGAAAGCCGATATAATATACCCACAGTACACCTCTTTTAGCAGTGCCAACATTAAGTAAGCAGGTGTGCCCATAGCTTAGCCTTTTCTAAACTGGTCAATTATGGAAAAGTGTGGGAATCCAGCCCTACTTAAACCAAAGAGGTGGGAATATGGCTTATAACTGGTTGTAGCATCCTCCTGCAGGCAGAATAGCTGGAGTGGGTGAAGCCACTCACTTTAGAGTGCAGCGCTGGGGCATCCAAGACTCCAAATTCATGGTATGGCTCCTGGTAAAGCACCATGACAGCAGACTACTGCAGGGCCAGTACCTGGGCTCACAGTACCAAACGGAGGCCTAGGACAGTCTCGCCCATGACCTCACTGGTGCCACAGGTATCCCCTGGACTGGTGAGCAGGTCAGGCACCATCATGGAGACCTGAAGCAGTGGAGGGGGGATGTCCTGGAACAGTGGATCCAGGAAGCAAGGCAGATGCAGAATGCCCCAGAACTGAGTAAGTACTCCTTCCACTACATAGTTAATAATTGCCTAGCTTGTGTATACTATGGATAGGTATAGCTAAATATCATTGTACTTTTCTGTCAGCTGCAGATGAGCGTGTTGCGAACCAGCAAGCCTATGATGCTAGGCTGCAAAGGATGCATCACAAGGCAGGTTAGTATATAGCCTGCATGTACTGTCATAACAAATAAATGTAAGACCCTCAGAAAGTGTTGAACCAATATACAAAATTGTGTAATATGCGCGAATAAAGGTGTAACACCTGCATTGCTTCTGTTTACTCTGCAGTCATATGTTGTTGTACTGTTGCAGTTATTAAATTGTACTGTTGTAGTAAGTAGTGTTACCCACACTGTGGTAAGAAGATAAAATGTGTATGAAGTGCTGTATAACAATGTCGGAAGTGCAAACAGGTCAGTCATATTGGACTAAATACATTGCAAAGCCTCATAACAATTGCCTGATAGCATAGTGTACAGTGATCTTAACTGTAATGCTTTTGTCACACACAGCAGAGCTTTGGATCCCAGGAGAGCCAGTGAGTTGTTTGCATAATCATTCCACACAACTGCACACAGTTTGTTAGAATGTTCAGTGAGAAAGCCCTATGCATATATACACTTAACAACTGTACAGATTATGCTAGAATGCTCAAATAGAAAGTGGTATGCAAATTCATACCCCTCAACTGTTCCAGTCTGCCCAGTATGTCCTGATAAATGGCCCACATCACCTGTTCTTTGACCTATTCCCCTGACAAATTAGTGTGATGATCCAAGAAATGTAGGCAGATGTAAATTACATATAACTGATAGTCAGACTTGTACATAGTCAGAGAATGTACATGCAAACATACCTGTCATCCCAGCATCTCACCCAAAGTGTATGACAGCAGTCAGCAGTCAGCAGTCTCAAAACATGTTGCAGTAAGACTTGCATCTTGTCAAGCCTGTATGTAAGACACAGGTCCCATACATTTTAATCTACAAACATACCACTGTACAATATAACGCCATTGGATAGTGTAATAATATATGTAAGGGACAGACCACTGCAGTGACTATGAAAGATGTGTAAACTACAAGGATTTATTAGTTGTTAATTGAACTCCCTCTCTCTCTCACCTCTACTATATGTGCAAAAATAACAGATTTACACAACTCATTTGGTATGTCTACACTCCTAACCTTTGTTGGGACATATGTCCTATTGGTTTATAAATAATCACATATGTTTCTTTGCATGTGCCATGTTAAAATACTCCCATATTGGTGTCCTGTTGCCATCAATGAAACCTGCATGTTGTAGTAATGGCCACTGTTTACCCATATATGCATGTGTTCTGGCTGCTCTGCAACTATGTTATATCTGGTGTCCTGGGTAATGGGAATACATAAGCATGCTGTTATAACTAATCGTGAATGCTGTTGACAATTACTAACCCATATATGCTTTAAACATGCTACAACATAGCTCATATGGGAAGGCTGGACCCACCTGTTCCACCTCAGCTGGCCATGGCACCGGGCACCAGCACATCTGGGGCCCAGCCTGGAACCTCCTCATCTGTTGGCCCTGCACCACCTTCAGGTGGAACCACCGCAGGGGATGGGGCTCCCCCCCCTGGGAGTGGGAGCAGACAGGAACCTTGTCACCTGTGGTACGGTCCGCGCCGTGGTGCGTAGGGAGCTCGACAGGGAGATTCGAGACTGCTTATGCCAGCTTGAGGGCTGAGTGGAGCAACTAGAGGGTGAGCCTGCCATTCCTACACAGCCCCCAGCACAGCCACCTTCTGGGCTGTGAAGGTACAGTGGTAACTGCTGATGGGTGAGGACCTCAGTCCCACTGTCTCCATTTGTGGGCTCATGGGCTTGCGACTTCCAAGCACCCCTCCGCTTCCAAGGTGCCCCCCCACATGTGTCATATATCTCCCCTGTGTGCATCTTGTCTTGTCTGTCATTCTACCCAACCTATCCTCCCTGATCTTACCTACTCTCCTTCCCCAACATCCCACTCCCACCTAAAATAAAATAAAAAAAAGGGCAATCTGTTCCCGCGAAAAAAGCACGCCCCATACATAGCTGTTCATTTTGCACACTTGTCCACTGGACACATGTAAATATTTCTAATTGGAATCACAATATACTATTGTTGTCCACACCCCTTTCTCAGGGTTGTGAGTGTCCAAATTTACTGCCAAATTTATTGCATATGCACAACCATTGCTGTAGAAGAAATGGACAGCTATGGACCTTCCCTACACCCTTCCTGCACATCCCTAACTACCTTGCCTACTGTCTTTCCCTCTTTGTGTCCCTTTTTCACCACTTTCCTATCACCCCTTTTTTCTTTTCTTTTAAAGAAATTAGAATGGGGGTAAGTGGGAGTAAGCACTATTAAGCAGCAGTGAGCGGGTTTCAGCTTGTTTCCGCGGGGGTAAGCACTGCCTACACAGGTTAAGCTATCAAGGAGGTAACTGAGTGTAAGGAACTGTAACCAAGTGTAACCACTGCTTACCGTTGCACAAACCCACGCAAACCCGCTCACAACTGCTTAAAAGTGCCCTAATCACTCCGTATCCAATGGCCTTTGTTCTGCCCAATAACAAAATAAATGGCCTCTGTAAGGCTCGAAATCAGGACCCTGCACACCACAGCCAATGTGATTTACCACTAAGCCATGGCAGATAAACAAACATTGGATGTTATCACAAACATATCATCCAGCACAGTCATTCAACAGTATAGGAAATGTATTCCATCTTGTAGATGTATGCGTGTGTGTGTTTATGTCCAGATATAGATACATATATATATATATATATATATATATATATATATATATAGATATATATATATATATATATATATAGATAGATATATCAAGAACATCCCATGTGACAACGAAGCATTAAAAAAGAATGAAAAGGGAAACACCAGCAACTCCTGTATTATGTAGTGGTGTTGTCCTATGTAATACCAAGACTCCCTCAGACAGACATGTGTCATTAATACATGCAAACATTTGTACATTGGCCAAATACGTTACTTTGTACATTTTATTTACATTAACAAAACAGTTCCAGTCCAATCATTATGTGAGAACAGTACTCTTGCAAGGTACTGTGCGCGATATCATCATCATGAAAATGGTAAATGTGGTAACCATAGAGGGACCGGTAGTGTGGTGTGTTCAATGGGGTTGTCTGTATCACGTGTACCTGGAACCTTTAGGAGTCATGTGCATACCAGGATCGTGTGCCTGAGAGAGGCGTGAGGAGAACAGTAGCATGTTGGGATGCAAATTAAAAAGGTTACATGTGTCCAGTGTACATGTGTGTGAAATGAACAGCTATGTATGGGGCACATGTTATTCTAGGAACAGATTGGCCTTTTGTTTCTGTTTCGTAAGGTAAGAGTGGGATGTTGGGGGAAGGAGAGTAGGTATGCTTGTGGAAGATAGGTTGGGTAGGATGACAGACAAGACAGCATACAGGGGCAGTATATGACACATGTGGGAGGGATACACCTTGGACGTGGAGGGGGGGTTCAGCAGTCACAAGCCCATGAGCCCCTAGATGGAAACAGTGGGACGGAGGTCCCCTCCCATGGCCAGCCACCACTGCACCTTCACATCCGCAAAGGTAGCTGTGCTGGGGGCTGTCTAGGAGGGGCAGGCTCACCCTCTAAATGTGACACACTCCCCTCGAGCTGGTGTATCTGGCCTTAAAACCCCTTATTGAGCCCCCTATACACCACATTCTGGACTGTATGAAGGCTGACAAGTTCATGACTGGACCTGCTCTGAGGGGGGACAAGCCCTATCCTCAGTGGTGGTTCCACCAGAAGGTGGTGCAGAGCCAACAGAGGTGGAGGTCCAAGGCTGGGCCCCAGACATGCTGGTGCCCGGTGCCATGGCCAGCTGATGTGGGACAGGTGGTTCCACCGGGACCTCCAATCCCATACAGCCTATGGTGTTTCAGTTTTAACACAGATATGGCTTAGTAATAGTCAACAGCATTCAGGATTACTTATAACAGCATGCATAGATATGACACTCAACCCAACACAACATATGTCATACATTTGCAGAGGGAGCACAACACATGCATATATACTGCATGAAATCTCTACAAAGCATAGATGACTTGTGACTGCAGCTATGAACAGCGGCCCATTATTGGCATGTCACTGTGAGCACCTCAGACAGTGACTGTCATACCAGTGTTTCATGTGACATATGTCCAATCAGGGGTGCAATGGCAGTAACTCTCATCACTATCACCATGTACTGACTGCAATCCTCACACTATGCCTCTGCAGTTCACAGATGTGTGTTCTGTGAGTAACACAAGAAAGAAATAGTTCCACACACTGACCAGTCCACAGCTGACTCTACATATGGGGGTTTCCTCACAAACAGAGCACTGTCTTGTCATTTATTAAAACATGCAGACTAGCCATTACCACACACAACCTGTTAAATTGGCAGTAGTCTCAATGAAGCATAGCTACACTTACATTCTATAGTCATGCCTGGCATATCACTCTCCTGTCTTTAGGCTATTTTCTACTGTGTTTGTTTTTGAGGAATATCCAGATATCATCTGTGATGCTGTTTACCAAACACCAGATCTAGGTTCCACTCACAGCAACTGTCATGGACAAACACCAACATGATGTTCCTAGATATTGTACTGTGTTTCCATGCGATTAGCTATGGGAATGTCACCACAGCTGTTCCACATGCAATCAGCTAGAGGAGGACTGGAATAGGAGCAGAGGCCATCACCTGATCATGACCATCACTTACAAAACACAAGCTGCTGCTGAGGAGGTGTACAACTCCCCATCCACGAGAGAGTGTGTGGGAGGGACAGACAGAGGCAAAGTATATCAGAGAAGGGCTGAGAGACTAAAACCTAAGCATTGTCTGTCACACACCTACCAGTACAGTGGTTCAAACCCCCTGACTGACTAGCCATTACTATTACAAGTGCATGCTGTTACTCAATGTGCCACATAGATGACATGGTGTGCTGTAAGAACATATATGTGTACTGGTGAGCGACATCTGCAACAGAGATATAGTAGACATACATTAGGTGTAGCACACATGGCTGTCCACATGAACAGATGTCATTGTCAACACAACCACACTTTCTAAGGGACTCAGACACATTGTCACACTTTGGCAGGCTTGCAAATACACTTCCTAACTACTTTGTTTGCCACACTGCAGTAATGCACAGGTATTACATGCACCAAAGGGGATATCCTGAGGTTCTATGGGCTAGGGCATGTGAATGTGTCTGACATCAGTCAGTATGCCAATGGGAGTTATATTGGGTGTGACTGTGGTTGGGAACATCATACCTCACATGCAGACACAAGGTGCCAGTACTGACATGCATGTGTGAATTGCTTCATGGGTGTGTAGTGGTTGGTTGTGCAAGATGGCTGTACAAGACTGGATGATGGTTAATTCTTGGCATCAGGCCACCTGACAATGGTCTGCAGTGTGTTTCAGCGTGTAGTTTCTGCAATGTCCCACACAAATGGGTATTGTATGAACTGTCCTGTCATCCTAGTTACCATTGTGTGTGTCCATTGCTTTGCATTGCATGCCATGTCTGTGTTTGATAGTCCTTGACATGGACAATGTCTGGGATGTCCATGTCCCACAATAATGTACAGTGACATGTTTAAGTGTACCTGGTTTGCCTGGCACATGTTGTGTACACTGACTGTTATCATAAGATGTGCCAATACTGGCCTGTGCCAATACTGGCCTGGTGTGGCAGGACCTGCTAATAGACAGCAGGTTGACACTGCACCTGCAATGATCGCATAATACAGGTATTCCCTGGTGTCAGTAACATCTGTCCATACAGAGCATGTGTGTAAGGCATTGTATGTCCTTTGTGGATCACATTTGATGGCACCACATATGTTGCAGGCGTCCAGTGGGGATCATAGTGAAGACGCATTGTCTGCAATTATGTGCCTATTGTCCTGTTGGACAGGGTGCCATGCCCTCTGTGGCCCACTGCATTCACACCATGCCTACTATCTGTCAACAATGTGTAGGGTACAAGCAACATAGTGGGATATTCTAGGCAACTGTGTTTGTGTATGACACATGAGTTCAGACCATAATCTGGGCAATAGTAGGATTGCTTACTTTGTTCACCAGGCCTTTTGCCAGATGTAGGGGTATGGCTTGCCAACCCAGTCTCTTGGCTGATTGAAATGAGTAAACCTCGTGAGGTGGACATTGTGACATATAATATGACCACCATATAGGAAAACTACAAAATCCGATCCTCAGCATGTCCAGTGGTTAGACACTCACAGCCATCTCCACACAGGATCTGACTGTCAAACACACACAAACACACACACACACCTGCCATGTCTTGGAATATAACTCTTACCTAACAAGTGTATCACACTATAGCATTATGTAGTTATAGCACGTGCAATGGAGATTACTGGGCTACTCCATCACCAACGGTGTATTTCACAAGGAATGACATCAGCAGGTTTACCAAAGTAGGGCATTTCAGATTTCCTGCAAGTGAGTAGCCCAAAATGCATTGCTCACAAAACAAGACAGTGAGACACACACAACTGACATGTGTGGGTATAGAACCCATGACCAAGATCTATATCACACTACTGCATGGAGATGTTATAGGATGCACCATGAGGATTACTAGGGAACATGTTCCCCAGAGGTGTATTTTACAAGGCATGACATCAGCAGGAGTACCAAAGTAGTGCATTGCAAATGTCCTGCAAGTGAGTAGGGTATAATGCATTGCTCCCTACACAGACATTGAAACACACAGAAAAAATATATAACTGCCATGATTGTGGATGGATCTCTACCACAGTTGTAAATCACTCTCCAGTGGTAAGCAGTTACAGGATGCCCTACAGAGATTACTGGGTTACAGCATCCCCAGAGGTGTATTCCTAGGTGGGTGACATCAGCATGATTCCCAAAGGTGAGTATGTGAAACATACAGAGTGTGCGTACTCTAAAAAGCATTGTTCCCTTCTCAGGCAGACAGAGACACACACACAGTTGGCATGTCTGGGAGTGGAACACCTACCAAACTAGTTTATCACACTACAGTATTACGCAGTTACAGGACGTGCTACACAGACTCATGGATTCCAGCAGTCCCAGAGGTATATTTCTTGGTGGGTGACATCAGCAGGATTGCCAAAGAAGGGCATTTCAAGTGTACTGTGAGTTGTACCTGTGTGTACACGCTGCTTACTGTCATGAAAACACATTTACACCCACTTAAAAGGGTCTTATTCAGTCCTAAATAACATTATCAACAAGCCTTGCAGGTCTTGAACCCTGGACCATGCACACAGAGGTCAATGGACTTACCACTGCGCCTTCTGGGTTCTACACATGTTTCATGTTTTTTATAATACACATCTTACTGCAGGTTCCACAGTACTGACAACAAATGGGACAGTCACTTTGTGTACATATGTACAGTACCCTTGAATGTACTGTACTCTGTGAAACAACATAGACAAGTCTACATCTGTACAACTGTCATAACTAAATACATATATGCACCGACGGGATGTGTATACACACACACACACAAATATATATATATATATATATATATATATATATATATATATATATATATATATATATATATACACACATGTCTGAACACCCTTTGTGACACAGAAGCATTCCAAAGGAACTGACATGTACACAAAACAGAGGCATCTCTTGTTTTATAACATTTAAATCTTAATCAGTTCACCAGAGAAGGGATGGTTGTTGTGTATGTGGAGTTTGGAGTTTGGAACGATGGCTAAGGGGATTTTGGGGTTTTGGTGGGGGAATGATGAGTATGGACATACACCCCGGTGACCACTTCTGTGTCACTACTCGACAGTGGCACAGAAAAACAACATACCCAACTGTAGTCGTTCTTGACTGTCTATTCTTTTCTATTCCTAACTATGTAATCATTTGTAGACTCTACTCATCACAGATGACTACCATGGCATGCAGCATGTTAAAAGACATAACACATGTGTATGCCTGACTATATGGTAGTCTCACACACACACACACACACACACACACACACACACACACACACACACACACACACACACACACACACACTTGCCAGTATTGTGCATACATGTCTTGCCTATGGAAAGGTAACTAGTAGAGTGGTATGCAGTTGGAGTATGTGCCACAGAACCCATACAATTACACTTACTCTGATTCTGCTTCTGAGCTGGGTGACATCACAGGACTGATTACTTGGAGTGGGGTGGGGGATATGGGTGGTTTAGCAGATGACACGGATAAAGGCCAGTGCAAAAGGTCATTTCTCTTTGGAAAGCAGCAACACCCACTCTCATGACCGGATGCAGACACAAATACACAGACACAACCACACTCAGCCATTTGCTGACACACACACTCAGGCATTTGCTGACACACACACACACACACACACACACACACACACACACACACACACACACACACACACACACACACACACACACACACACACACACACACACACACACACACATACACACAAACACACACACACACAGTTGCCAGTCGTGGGAACAGAACTCCTACCTATCTACAGATCACTATTACAGTACTACGCAGTTAGGATATGCACCACAGAGATTACGCATTTCAAGGCAGTCAGAGTGCCCTTCTAAGACTGAGGACAACAACACAGATACTGACAGTTAAGATATACATAGCTGTAAACCTGTGTGTTTAAAGTAGGAGTCCATTACAAGCTGTATGCACAGACATGACACATCATCTGCAGGTAAGACACAGGTAGGCCTGAGAGGTATAGTTGTATCTGTGCAGTAACAGAAACCTGGTTCAAGGCTCCCAAGAGCACTCCAGCACTACCAGGTTATACTTCATACCATGCTTTTCGGCCCCAAACCTTGGACCAAACTAGAAAAGGAGGGGGAGTATCAATATTCGTCAAAGATACCCACACCTCCAGGTTGGTGGCACAGCACGAAGCATCAGAGACTATCCAAGTGCAGCTAACAGTGGGTAAAACTGCCTTCCAGTTTATAGCCTGCTACAGACCACCCTCCCAAACCCAGGAACCCCACTCGGCCTTCCTGAGAACACTGGAAAATATGAAGGTCTCTCCAAACACCATTATATTGGGCGACTTCAACTACCCAAACATAGACTGGGAGCATTACTCTAGCTCCAACACCCTAGCTCAAAGGTTCCTAGAATTTATAAACTCAAATGCTATGGAACAACTTGTTACCACTCCCACAAGAGGGGAAAACATGCTGGACCTGATCATCACCAACATGGGGACTCTGTGCTCCAGACCAGAAGTGTATCCCTCACTGGTAAGATCAGACCATAAACTAATCTTACTGGATATTCACATCCCAAACCATCCCCTGCCCAGAAAACCACAGTGAAAAACTTCTCTATAGCAAATTTCACACTCCTCAAAACTGAGGTGGAATCCTTCAAAGCCCCCAGGCCTGTGGAAAATATGGCCCAGACCGCAGAATCATTTATAAACGCATTCTATGAACACCTTCAGGAATGCATGGATCATGCTATCCCAAATAAAACTAAGACCCAATCCTCCAAAGGCAGACATCCTGTCTGTTGGACCCCAGCCATAAACAAACTATACAATAGAAGGAGGAAGCTACTACATAATAGAGCAAAATCCCAAAAAGGGAAGGCATCTCTGATCAGTGTTAGCAAAAAACTACGGGCACTCATAAAATTTTCTAAAGCCAGCTTCGAGAGAAAAATTGCACAGGACACTAAGGATAATCACAAGGCTTTCTTTAGTTATGTTAGGAACCTGGGTGGGAATTCCCAGATATGCTCAGAATTAGTCCAAAATGACAAAAAATACACCGAACCTACAGACATTGCCAACATCCTAGCTGACAGGTTCAGCGCAAACTCCCCCCCCCTCCCCACCAAAAGGGCAAATATCTATCCCAGCAGAGTGCTGCCCCCCTGACATCTGAGATGCTCAGGTAAGAGCCGCCCTCTCCAAAGCAAAAACACAGCATCAATGGGACCAGACTGTGTCCGGGCTGCGTCCTACATGAACTCCAAGAAGAGCTAAACCCAAACATAAAACTACTGTTCAGTCTCAGCCTTACCACAGGATATGTACCCAAAGAGTGGCGTACAGCAACAGTGGTCCCTCTCCACAAAGGTGGTGCCTCAATGGATCCTGGAAACTATCGCCCCATAAGCCTGACTAGCTTGGTCTGCAAAGCTATGGAAAGGATCATCATGGACCTCATAAATAAAGATATTGGGGACCTACAGACACTGGATCCTACCCAGTTCGGCTTTGTTAAGGGCAGATCCTGCCTCTTAAACCTGGTTGATTTCTTTGAAACAGCCACCAAGGCCATTGACGAGGGGAAGGTGGTCCACACAGCCTACCTGGACCTCGCAAAAGCCTTCAGTACAGTACCCCACTCGGGCATTATAGATAAGCTCACCAGCTTAAATATAAACCCCTATCACTAGATGGGTTGCAAACTGGCTCAAGGACAGAACCCATATGGTTAGAATTGCTGGAGCCATGTCAGACTCCAAACCAGTTACAAGTGGCGCCCCACAAGGCTCAGTCCTGGGACCTCTCTTGTTCGTTATATATTTCTCAGAGGTACAGGCCAACACGGAAGGACTGTGGCTGACCAAGTTCACAGATGACTGCAAACTGGGTGCCATAATCGACTCTCCAGCTGACACAAGCATCCTCCAAAAGGGCCATAGAAACAGACAACTGGTGTCAGAGCCATGGCCTCAAGCTAAACGCCAAAAAGTGTATAGTCATCCCCTTTGGCAAAAACAAAGTGCCCACAAATTACCACATAGATGGTAATCCATTAAGTACGGAAGAAGTAATTAGGGACCTGGGGACCCAAGTTGATAGCAATCTCTCATTTGACAACCACGTGGCCAAAGTGGTTAGAAAAACATTTTATATAGCACACCTAATCATGAAGGGATTCACATCTAGATCAGGGGAGGTCATCGTGCCTCTTTACTCATCCCTCATCAGGCCCATAATTGAGTACAATGCCCCTTTTGGGATGTACCTTACCAGACACCTGCAGCAACTGGAAAGACCCCAAAAGTACCTCACCAAGAAGATCAAAGGGCTCAAACAGATGCCATATGCTGCCCGGTTAAAGATACTCCAGCTCTACTCAGTGGCATACCGCCTGCTCAGAGGCGATCTGTGCCTGACGTATAAAGCCATGTCCAATCCCGAATTAATGGACATGCTGCACCTCAGATAATCCAAATCCCATTGAGCTATGCACTCGAGAGACTTGAACCTCAGCACTGAAATAAATAGGACATGCTGGAGGGACAGATTCATAACCCAGAGGCTCCCTTCATTCTGGAATAAAATCCCAGTCCAGGATAGGCAGAGTCCCTCATTGACTGTCTTCAAGAGGAATCTTGATGAGTGGATGGGGTATCGTAGGTTTACCCCAGGTATCACTTCTGTGTCACTGTTAGACAGAGGCACAGTATACTAACCTTGAAAAAGGGCATAGCAAAATTTATTTAAAATGGGTGTCGAAAGACAAACACACTCTGGCTAGGCTTATAAATGCCCTAGGGCAGATAGCCTAGTTTGAACCTATGAACCTATGAACCTATGTAGCACAACATGTCCTGAACTGGAGTATGCCCATCTGTGGAATGGACAACTACTATCACTATACAGGGTTTCAGTGGTCATGCTCATACACATAGAATCACATGACTTATTTGGATGCATTGACTTCAGTTACACAAGGTTTCAGTGGGCATACTCATACATTTAGTAGCACAGGGCAGTTTGGGATGCACTCCAATTCTAACCATGGAAGGCCACAGTGTGTATGCTCATACACTTACATGTACAGAACACGTTGTAATGGACGCCTATTGTAATCACACAGGTTTACAGCTATGTACATCTTAACTGTCAGTATATATGCACATCATACAGGTTTACTACCACATACCTGTATGTGGACTGTAAAGGATATATCTGTGTCTGTGCTGTGTGATACACATGCATACATGTACATGAACTACTGATATATATATATATATATATATATATATATATATATATATATATATATATATGTGTGTGTGAAGTATACACAATCATGCATGCGTGGAAGTGATAGACAATAGGTTAACTGGGACACACAGGTGGATGCTAACTACAACATGTGTCACACACATTGCTGCCCTGAAAGGCATACATTGATAGCAGGTTGTGGACAGTGGCATTATACTTGGAACAGTGGCATGTGCAAGCATAATATGTGAGCCGCATTGGCTAATGGTACTGAGGTGCAGGTGTCAAGATAACCTCCCCCGGGTGTGTTAGTAGTTGTTATTATTAGGAGGACCGCTACACTAAGTATATCTGACATTAGTCATATACACAACATCTGCTGGTGTTCATCACCTTAGATGTAAAAATTGATGCCAAGCACATTACTGCCACTCACAGTGATGTCATGGTATGAGTAGCAACTGCTTGACCAAAACAATGAGCCAATGTCCTGCTGTAATTATGAGTTTGTCCAGTGTCTGTCATTCCAGGGTGTCATGACTGGAAGACAAGGCTTTGTCACAGAGCACATGCGTTCATGATTCAAGAGAGTGTGGATAATACCTAGGTTGCATTTACCCATATAGTGGCATTCCAAGGCAAAAGTCCTAAACACAGACGTAACACCCTGACACATACAAGACAATTGCACTGGATGCTTATGCTAACCAGTGCTAGATGTGTGGCTTTCGTAATCCATTTGCTCAATGTAGAACCTACAATGGAGAATACTGACATCTGTGCAGTGAGGAACACCTGGCTGAAGGCTCTGTAGTGCACAATTGCACTTCCACCATATAACTCAGATCCAGACATGTGGGCCATAACACTGTAACAGACCATTCCAGGTGGTGGTGTCCACATATTCATAAAGGCTACTCACAAGTAAAGACCACTACTCTGACATACGTCATCACAGATGAGTCAGGTACAGGTGACAGTGGCAAAAGTTGCAATCTAGGGTGTATCATCATACATTTACTGCCATGTCCTCATACTACCAACACACATCCATACATGTAGTATGACATAGTATGGTAGAACACCAGATAACCTTAGATTGGTGGACTGTACCTAGCCCTACATCAACTGTGCAAAGTATCCATGTACTGACACAGTTGCATAATGTGTTATGCAATGCAATTATACCACTGTTTATAACCAGGTCAGTTGTACACATACCAGGGTCCCTCAGATGTTGTCAGCATTAACACAGTCGACAGTTGCTGTACACCAGTAAATGGTTAGATATGACCTAAATATACATGCCCTGGATATGTACATCCCACACTCATACAACATAAATGAAAATACCATAGCTGTTGTTGTCCTTTCTACATACAGGTAGCTACATTCATTACGCACATGCACATGACAGATAGATCCATGGCTGCTGAATGCTAACAGTACATAAGGTTTGATATCTATGTTGACAGAGGTAATATTCCCTCTCTGCTGGTCACCCATCACACCTATCATATCATACAACAAGCCATGTGGCATGTATGGCATTAGATATGTCCACCTAATGCAATGTCTACAAACATACTCAAATAACAGGATCATAGGACCAACACACATGGCCTGTATTGACAGACTCAGGGAATTACAGCTATGTTCTGTGTGTTCCTGAGTAGATTCAGGTGATATGTCAATGACATGTACAGCCATGTGTGCCCACAGCTCCTACATATACCCCATGTCAACAATTGCAAGCCATGCATGCTGTGTGCTGTCTGGACATTAACCTTATTACCACAATAGCCATAACGTGGGGTGATATGTTTACAAGCCACATACCTTGAACATGCTTGATTGAGTGCCTTGTAAAGGTAACAAGTAGAGTGGTATGCAGTTGGGGTATGTGCCACAGAACCCATACAATTACACTTACTCTGATTCTGCTTCTGAGCTGGGTGACATCACAGGACTGATTACTTGGAGTGGGGTAGGGGGATAAGGGTGGTTTAGCATATGATATGGATAAAGGCCAGTGCAAAAGGTCATTTCTCTTTGGAAAGCAGCAAAACCCACTCTCATGACAGGATGCAGAAACAAATACACAGAAACAACCACACTCAGCCATTTGCTGACACGCACACTCAGGCATTTGCTGACACACACACACACACACACACACACACACACACACACACACACACACACACACACACACACACAGTTGCCAGTGGTGGGATCAGAATTCCTGCCTATCTACAGATCACTATTACAGTACTATGCAGTTAGGATATGCACCACAGAGATTACACATTTCAAGGCAGTCAGAATGCCCTTCTAGAATTGAGGACAACAGGGATACCGACAGTTAAGATATACATAACTGTAAACCTGTGTGTTTAAAGTAGGAGTCCATTACAATCTGTATGCACAGACATGACATATCATCTGCAGGTAAGACATAGGTAGGCCTGAGAGGTATAGTTGTAGCACAACATGCCCTGAACTGGAGTATGTCCATCTGTGGAATGGACAACTACTATCACTATACAGGGTTACAGTGGTCATGCTCATACACATAGAATCACAGGACTTATTTGGATGCAGTGACTCCAATTACACAAGGTGTCAGTGGGCATACTCATACACTTAGTAGCACAAGGCCGTTTGGGATGCACTCCAATTCTAACCACGGAAGGCCACAGTGTGTATGCTCATACACTTACATGTACAGAACACGTTGTAATGGACTCCTATTGTAAACACACAGGTTTACAGCTATGCACATCTTAACTGTCAGTATATATGCACATCATACAGGTTTACTACCACATACCTGTATGTGGCCTGTAAATGATATATCTATCTCTGTGCTGTGTGATACACATGCATACATGTACATGAACTACTGACATATATATGTGAAGTATACACAATCAAGCATGTGTGGAAGTGATCGACAATAGGTTAACTGGAACACACAGGTGGATGCTAACTACAACATGTGTCACACACATTGCTGCCCTGAAAGGCATACATTGATAGCAGGTTGTGGACAGTGGCATTATACTTGGAACAGTGGCATGTGCAAGCAAAATATGTGAGCCCCATTGCCTAATGGTACTGAGGTGCAGGTGTCAAGATAACCTCCCTCAGCTGTGTTAGTAGTTGTTATTATTAGGAGGACCGCTACACTAAGTATATCTGACATTGGTCATATACACAATGTCTGCTGGTGTCCATCACCTTAGATGTAGCAATTGATACCAAGCACATTACTGCCACTCACAGTGATGTCATGGTATGAGTAGCAACTGCTTGACCAAAACAATGAGCCAATGTCCTGCTGTAATTATGAGTTTGTCCAGTGTCTGTCATTCCAGGATGTCATGACTGGAAGACAAGCCTTTGTCACAGAGCACATGCATCCATGATTCAAGAGAGTGTGGATAATACCTAGGTTGCATTTACCTATATAGTGGCATTCCAAGGCAAAAGTCCTAAACACAGACATAACACCCTGACACATACAAGACAATTGCACTGGATGCTTATTCTAACCAGTGCTAGATGTGTGGCTTTTGTAATCCATTTGCTCAATGTAGAACCTACAATGGGGAATACTGACATCTGTGCAGTGAGGAACACCTGGCTGAAGGCTCTGTAGTGCACAATTGCTCTACCACCATATAACTCAGATCCAGATATTTGGGCCATAACACTGGTACAGACCATTCCAGGTGGTGGTGTCCACATATTCATAAAGGCTACTCAAAAGTAAAGACCACTACTCCGACATACATCATCACAGATGGGTCAGGTACAGGTGACAGTGGCAAAAGTTGCATTCTAGGGTGTATTCTCATACATTCACTGCCATGTCCTCAGACTACCAACACATATCCATACATGTAGTATGACATATTATGGTAGAACACCAAATAACCTTAGATTGGTGTACTGTACCTACCCTACATCAACTGTGCAAAGTATCCATGTACTGACACAGTTGCATAATGTGTTATGCAATACAATTATACCACTGTTTATAACCAGGTCAGTTGTACACATACCAGGGTCCCATGGATGTTGTCAGCATTAACACAGTTGACAGTTGCTGTACACCAGTAAACAACACCCTCATGATTAGATATGACCTAAATGTACATGCCCTGGATATGTACATCCCACACTCATACAACATAAATGAAAATACCATAGCTGTTGTTGTCCTTTCTACATACAGGTGGCTACATTCATTACGCACATGCACATGACAGATAGGTCCATGGCTGCTGAATGCTAACAGTACACAAGGTTTGATATCTATGTTGACAGAGGTAATATTCCCTCTCTACTGGTCACCCATCACACCTATCATATCATACAACAAGCCATGTGGCATGTATGTCATTAGATATGTCCACCTAACGCAATGGCTACAGACATACCCAAATAACCGGATCATAGGACCAACACACATGGCCTGTATTGACAGACTCAGGGAATTACAGCTATGCTCTGTATGTTCCTGGGTAGTTTCAGGTGATATGCCCATGACATGTACAGCCACGTGTGCCCACAGCTCCTACATATACCCCATGTCAACAATTGCAAGCCATGCATGCTGTGTGCTGTCTGGACATTAACCTTATTACCACAATAGCCAGAATATGGGGTGATATGTTTACAAGCCACATACCTTGCACATGCTTGATTGAGTGTAATGCCTAGCTCAAACAGAGGACATTGCTGGCATTCTTTCAGTAATCATGAGGTGTGTGTGGCATGTATGAAGTGCTCACTGTTGACCATTACAGTGCCCTGGCCTCACGGTGGAACTGTCAAGTAACAGTTTGTGGAATCATGACATGGAATTTTGCTGTGTGTGTGTCTTGCTGATATGTGCTGTTGGCATGAATGTACACTTGATTACTCAGTGAAGGTGGTTGTGTCCAACCAGTACATAAACACAACATCCATTATGGTATAATGGCCAGCTCAGTTTCACAAATAGTGTGGGGAAGTTGTGGAATGTATCTTTTGACCTGCTAGTCCACTTACTGATGGAGGCTGCATATGTGTACATGTATTGATATGTGTTTAGATTCCATGTGTGTGCAGTGTCTGATGTTTGAAAGTGACTGTTGTCTTAGTACAGCATGATGTTGCAATGCAGCCTCAATATTGCCAACTGTATATGGTGATATGCTCAAAGTATAGCAAGCTGTACTTTAGGTATGGACAGATGTTTGGACATGACTACTAAGTGGTAGGGCTACTTTGCAGATGAATGATTACTGAGGACAGCTCACAGGTGTGTCACAACCATTCCTACAATAACCTGTGTAACTGCTAAGCTATGGTTCTGTTAATTGAAGTGACAATGAAGGCAAACCTCTTGACACCTGTAACAGTAACACCTCCCGTGTGCATATATTGTGCATATATCAGCACAGTTTGCAAAGGAAAGAGTCAATATGCTTTTTAGCACGTGCAATAGTGCTGCAACTCTGTAATACCTATCATGAAATAGGCAGGTGTTTGATTCACAGTACTGGTGTGTGTGGGTGTTTGTGTGTTCATATATGTCACGTATCGTGGGGATTACATCCCAAATGTTTTTCACTCTCCTGAACACTGTGGTAGAAATCAGTACAGAGTGAAGTGTAGAAAGAAAGGCATAGGCAGGTGGTTGAATCTCACACATGTCAAGTATCTGTATGTGTGTGACATAGGTGTATATCTTTGTGAATGCCACAATGTGTGTGTGTATGTATGGCTGTCCGGTCCCTGGAGTGAGGCTGTATTTTACCATAGTGAAATGTTAAGGCCCCCTCCCCCCATCCACTCAATGCAATCTAGCATCGCTGTTGATGTCATCAATCTTAGAAGGGCATTCTGACTGCCTGAAAACATGTACACCCATGGGTGAGGCTTGTTGTTACATAGCCGACTGATGAACGCCCCCCCCCCACATTCACTCACTGCAATCTAGTATCCCTGTTGATGTCCTCCATCTTAGGCCATTCTGACTACCTGTACATGTGTAATCCCTGTGGTGCGTCTTGTAATTGAGTAGTACTATAATGTTGATTTGCACATAGGCAGGGGTTCTCATCCCAACACTGGCAAATGTGTGTGTGTGTGTGTCAGAGTGTGTGTTACTGTCTGTGAATCCCTGAGTGTGTGTTACTGTGTCTGTGAATCCCTGAGTGTGTGGGTGTGTCTGTGTTTGCATCCTGTCATGAGAGCGGGTATTACTGCTTCCCAATGAGAAGCCCCTTTTTTCACTGGCCTTTATCCTTGTCATCTGCTATACCACTCTTTTACCTCCTCCCCGCTCCAGGTAACTATACCTGTGATGTCACCCACTATGGATGTGACGGCTCTGAACACAGTAGCTTACTACACAGCTATCATGTTTTTGGATCATTAGATCAATAAATATTATTGAAACTTGGGAGATTAAAACTGTGATGTGGAAGCTACAAAGTGCATACAGGTATTATCATACAGACCTGTGACTAGACAACATTTACATATGGGGCATTAACCGCAAACTCTGACAGCCCCCAGAACATGCAATTACACCTGAAAGAGGAAGGCAACACATCAAGATCAACATGCAGTTACTGTTACACATGATACATACTGTGAAACGTACCAAATGCATTCTAAAACAGTAATACATGGTATATTTGTTGCCTGTCAAACACTACTCAACAATATTAATCTACAATTGTCTTCCCATTATGTTCTCTCTGTGCATCAGACCATATAAGCATGTCCCTGCACCGATGGTGTGGATGAAAGGGATGCGACACAAGCATCATCATATGCACAGGGTGATAATGTTTGCCCGAGGCCTAGGCTGCACCATTGGATGATGTCATGTGTGTGGATTAGGGCCTTTGATATAATTGGGCATGTGAGGATGTTATGTGTGTGTGTGTTGAGGTGCCCTACATTTGTTTCTGGTGTGTGTGTGTGCATGTATACACTCAGGTCTAGCATGTGGCTGGCCTACACTGGGGTATTATTGACAGCTGCAGACTGTACAGGGCAGGTTTCACAGTTCACGGTGTCCGGCCATGGCCATGTGACCTGTGCCTGCCAGGGGTTGTATGGGCACTACCAGGCAGAGGCCCAGATTGGGTACTGTTTGATAACACATGTCCACTGGAGCTGTGTCCCTGTCTGGACCATCCAGGACAATGTGCACATGGCCTGCTGTGTGCTGGTGTGGAAAGCACAGCACCAGCTGCACTGCTGCTGCTACCGCCAATATGGGAGCAGGCATGTGATGCAGCATGTTCATGTAGACCTTCAACAGGTGATGTAGCTGGCCTACGTCCACGTGCCCAATGCCTCGCTCCCACCAGATGTTCCATCACAGACATTCCACACTCGAGGATTGACATACCATAGTCAGGGACTCCCACCATGTCACCCAATCATTTATAGGATCATAGGATCATAGGATCATAGGAGGTTACTAGCTTAATGGCCCTGGGGCCCTTACAAGCCTAGTCAAGAGTTTATGCCCAAAAAGACACCTCAGCCAGCACCTGTCACCCCTGTCAATGTTGTGAAATTATTTTGTGGCCTAATAAAAAAAATCTGCAAAGCTTAAAGCGACATCATAGAACTCTGAAGTAAAAGAAAAATTAACTGTAATAAAAAGCAACTGAGATCTGTCCAAAAATCTCAGACAGAAAATCTAAAACTGCAGTAGCAGGGGTGGTTAAGGGTTCCCATTCTAGAGCAGAACCTCAGTTTGGAAAATGTTGTCCATTTATTTCTAGTTTCTGTTAGCAATCTGTTACTGTGCTAAAGCAAGGATCTAGACCACTGTGAAGAGGTTAGGCTATATCCCTTGCCATTAATGAAACTGGAGCAACAATGTAGGTGGTTAGACAAAGGTAGTGAAAATCTGGCTGGGATTTTTCAAAGGTATGGAACTATAAGGTCTTGAAGAGCCAGAGGCTTCTTTAGTAGATAAGGCATGAGCAAAGAGAACCATAATTGTCAATACCAAAATGGGACTACTGAGAAATTAATCTTATCAGAGGAAAGAAGTAAAGGAGTCCTGGGTGCCAAATCTTAATGTCTATATCTTTGGGACACCACTCTGCTGCAGAAATAGGGAAAAGTTGTTCTTTCATTTGGTGCTGGTTGTGGATATAAACCAATCACATATAGGCTTCCCCTAGTGAAACATCTTCCTTACTACAGTTAAATTGGGGGATTACTCATGAGTTATTAAAACATAATGGCTGAAACTATCTGCTAATGAGCTGCCTGAGGGATTTAATTTGCAGTCAGAAAGGGGTTGGAAGAAATGGTCCATTCCCATACTCTCACATGAAATTCGCCCTATTTTTTCAGCCCCTCATTTATATACCATATCTTTGCCACACTGTATGTGTGGATGACACCTGCATCTAGTGGTAGGGAGCCCTTAAAGTCTCAGAGGATAAGGAGGACTGCCCTCTTTTCCAAAATATTTACACACAAACCGGCCTCCACCTGTGTTCATATACCTTGGGTTATCTGACCCCTGAAGACACTTTCATTGGTACCAGACACACTCTGGAATAAAAGCCTTTGCCTTTTGATTTAATGGCACTGGTTCTTTGACTCCCGAGGCAGGTAAGTACTGAAGAACCTGAGGAAAAAAACTCTGCCTGGTTTGGAAGGAGGGGAGGAACTCCCTAAAAAGAGATATTTGTACACCTTGCCTACCACTTTTAACAACCAAGAGTCTGAAACAATCTGTTGCTAAATGGGAATGTACAGAGGCAGATTCTGGAACAGATTTTGGGAGATAGGGGCAGGAAGGGTGGGAAGGGTGAAGAAATGGTGGTGTAGTCATTCTGAAGTGTTTGACTGTTCTTTGCTTTTTTTTTTCTTGTAAGAAGAGGCCTGAAAAATCCTGGAAACTCTCTGTATTAATTTCCCTCGCTCATCAGATTATTTGAGGACCTGAGCAGCACATGGGCCCAACAAAACCTCCTTATCTAAAGCTAAATTTAAATTTTCAGACTTTACCTTATCTGAGAACCACTGATTAGATACCCAAACATAACTCCTCAACACTGTAGCAGCAGCAGTGACCCCAAGATACAGTAAATGCACAATCTTATAAACTCCTCAAGGCATGTTAGGATTCTTGAGAAATATTAGACACAATAGAATTCAGATAGGCACTACCTTCAGGAGGAAGTGTAGCAGATAATTCTTTCAAACTGCACAAAAAATGACGATTTCCACATGAATCTGATAGTCAAGAAGTCTATACACTGAAGTAGAAGGGGAAAATATTCTTTTACCAAATCTGTCTTATGCCATTCCTTCTTTGTCCACAGGAGGAAGACTGGAAGATACCAACAGTCTACTCCCATCAAGTGAAGATGTGGATATGGCCGCAAGGTCAGACCTGAGGTGGGAAAATAAACATTTGTTAGTTTCAGAAACTTTGTAAAGCGTAACTGCAATTTTGGGAACTAAAGGTTGAGAATCAGAATTATTACAGGCATCATTAAATACGTCTTCCAAGGCTAGCATAATGGGAAGTATGGGAGTGGAATGAGGCATATCTACTTGAACAAATTGTATTTCCTCAATTCAGGGAAACATCCACCTGTTCTAATTAAAAAAAAAAAAAACACCTCATCCATCCTGGCTATTGTCTGAGAAAAGGAAAATTCCTCAAAAGAAGGTTGGGAGGACCATGTTTCCTCTGAATCAAAGATTTAGGCTTGGGAATCTGCAGGAAAAGAAGCCCTGTCTATGACAGAATACATTAACATATTTTCCTCAGGACATCTCTGTTGACATTATTTTCAGGTAAGGATTTCTGACCACCATGATTAACAGCTGTAGTAATTGCCTGGCTACGGTAAGAAAAACATACTTTCTAACAGACCCCATGTCTTCAGATAAACAATGTTTAACTTTGTTTTTTTTTCTTTACTGCTCTAGATGAAGACTGACCTGGAGAAAATACTTCATCTACAAGTCTCTTTCCTCAGCTACACTGAGCAACATCACCTGGAGTGCCTCCCTGACCCAGAAGAGATGGTTCTCCCATACCCAAACTGGACACTGGAACAGATGAAGAGGACATAGCTGACCCCCTGTTCATGGTTTGAAAGGACCACAGCAGAAGAAACTGGTGATGTAAGTGAGTGGTCTGATGAAAGCTAATGGCAACTGCAGATTCACCCACCATCAGCTGAAGAGTTGACTGAGAATGCAGAGATGGCAAGGGCTCTTTGGTACATTGATTTTTCTTTCTAGCTATAGTGGGAGAAGGAACAGCTGGAGTGGGGAAAGTATCTATGCTGTAACCAAGGAGGATATGTCAAAGGTTGGACAATTGAATCGGTTGGAAGGTAAGTTGTCAAAAAGTGTCCACAGGTAGCACACTTTCACTTACACTTACATGCACAGTCTCCAAACATAGTAATGCATAAGCAGTACACTAAATTTCTGACAGAAATCCCATTTTCAGAAATTCAGTCTGACAGAAGAAAATGACAGGTAAGTTGCTACACAGTGTACACAAGCACTAACATACACTGCAATAGTCTCCGCCCATATAAAACACTTCAACACTAAACTTTTCATGAAATTAACACAAATTGTTCATGAAATTAACACAAAGGTTACATAAGCAGTACATGTTCCTACAAAAATAGCCCCAAACAGCTTAAATCTAAAAACAGCAGTCCCTGAGAGGTAAAATCCGATAATGGAAAGAATACCAAGTTTCAAGCCTTGTTTAACAATTACCATTTTTTTCTCATAAGGGCAATATTCTGTGTGGAACGGTTCCCCACTGGGGATGTATCTTCCAGAAAAAATGTTGTAATCCAGCTGCTGTTCTTGTGGAGCTTCTCAGCTGCATCTTCATTTGAGAAGAAGCAAGTTTTGAAGAAACCTTCATTCTAACTGATGATTTCCTTTGAAAGGGCTGTCTAATCAGCAATCAGAGTGAAGATGTGGGAGGGAACCAGAGCTTTTGGAAGCTGGCCAATTGTTTTGTCCTAGGCAGGACACAACCCATACAGCCTAAAGGCCACTGCATCAGTAGGAATGATGAAAATAAAACATTGTCATATCAGCTGTTGCTATGAGTACATTTCTAAAATTTTCAATACATCCAAATGCCTTATTTATGAGCTTACTGCATCAAAGTCCAGCACCTCAGTATATTTAATAGCTAAATTATACAAAGAAAAAAAAAATCTGTTTTGTTCATTTAAGCACATGGCAGATTTGCACACATCTAACTTTTTTCCTGCCCTTCCAGACAGTCAGTGCCATTCTTAAACTTCTTGGTTAGTTATGGAACCATGCAATCTAATGTAACAAACATGCTAATAATTAATACTGCAATACCAATATCTAACATGA